>NW_022200473.1:0-6631 GCF_009176525.2 Contarinia nasturtii | reverse complement strand
TTTAAACGTTTATTTAGTAATGCTTATTTATACTAAGTGATTCAATTAAACCGGCTCAAAAATACAAAGATGCAATTTTGGATATGGAAAGACCAGACACAGACAAGAATGGTGTTATGCCTTATGCGTTTGTTGGGAATGTTCAAATACTTGGCAAAATTTGTGCCAAGTTTATCTAAATACACAGCTGAATTGAGAGATCTTTCTAGGAAAGATGTGCCATTTGTGTGGAGTGAAAAGCATGAGTTGGAACTCAAAAAGTTATTGGGAATGATCACATCGGAACCGGTACTGGTACCATATGATTCAAATAAACCGGTTGTTATTCAAACTGATGCATCAAAAGACGGCCTGGGATCGGGTTTGATTCAAGACGGTCATCCAGTTGGGTTTGTATCAAGAACACTCATTAAGACCAAGCAAAATTGGGCACAAATTAAGAAAGAATTGTTGGCGTATGTTTTTGCGTGCCAACGTTTTCATTACCTTATTTACGGTCGTGAATTTACTGTCGAGGGTGATCACAAGCCACTTGCCACATTGATGAAATGTGATATTAATAATAATAATAACTGCACCGAACAGCGTTCCTTCGCCTTGGTGGTTTATTCAAAATAATTTAAATAAATACAATTTGATTAAATTCTTGCATCAAGCAGTTTGGAAAGAGATAAATGAGTATTATTATAAAAAGATTTCATTTATGTTTACAATTCATCTATTTTCTTTCAAATATTTCTCAATTCTCAGCTTTACCGTCGATAAATTTACTTCTAAATCAATCAAATTAGTATCACAATTTGATATTTTCTTTGTATAATAATCATTGAATGTAATAAGCATATAATTAATCGGTTCACATTGTGTGTAATCGCTTCCTCTAACTGGAATATTAAAAAGCGGTATTGCACGGGTATTATACGCTGAATTATAATAATTTAAACTGTTTGATATATGAGTTGACTTCATATCTCCATTAATAATTTTGAAGATGAAAGACACTTGCGCCATCTTGCGTCTTTCCTCCAGCGTAATCATTTGTAGAAACAGCAGTCTTTGCTCATATTAACAGCAGTCTTTGCTCAGTCTTTGATGATGTAACGCCAAGATTACAGAGAATGTTAATGTCATTATTAAAATATCCAATAATGGAGATCGTATATAAGCCCGAAAAAATTTCTTATTGGCCGATTGCCTTTCTCGAGCACAGTTGCCGGAAGTATCTGATTTACATGAACTATCAGGTTCAAAAGCAGATATTGCAATCTTACGAAAATTACAAACGCATTTGTGATTATGTGGTAAATGGTTGGCCCGGATATCATCATTTGAATGATTTGAGTACATACGTGGGCACAGGGGGGTGTTAGCCCGGATAACCCCCCCTTAAATCGTCCGAGCTAGCCCCCCCCCCCCCCGACGACCGTCCAAAATTATTTCGATTTGCTAGGGTTTTTGCGAAAAGACCTTTTACTTTTCCGCACACACCTAGTGTGTAAGGTAAAGTATTGGAATCGGTCGAAAAATTAACACCCATCAAAAATGTGTTTTTGGGGTGTTTTTGGGGCCAGGGAACACGAATCTAGCGGTTTTTCGATGTCCGAATGTATGTGCGTACCCTGTACCCTGTACGCTGTACGCAAAAATTTGTTAACACGATAACTTTCAAACAAGAAAAGTAATTCAAAATCTGACTTCACAAGATGATTGGGGATGCCGAGGAATAGAAACCATTAGATTTTGAGCGACTTTGGTTGACAGAGTAAAGTGTCATGTCTGGTGTGATGCCTATGACCATCCATAGGAAAAATTAAATTTTTCTTCCAAAAGTGATATTTAATTTAATCCTAAACACTCAAAAATATGTATTGGGGGGGTTTTGGGTACGAGAAAACCGAATATGACGTTAGTTTTGCGATACAAATAACTTATGATACACTTTTCATACAAAAATGTCAAAAAAATTGAATTTATGTATGGAAGCCATGCCTGTGTGATATCGTAATGAGCTGAAACTTTGCACAGGATATTTCTATCACACAAAAATGCCATTCCGAGAGTTTGAAGACATTTCAACGCATATTAGGGGTACCTCCCGAACAAAATTTTGGATTTTTCGCTCAAAAACGATATTTTGTATGGAAAGTACCCCTAATATTCATTGAAATTTTCTTCAAACTTTCAGAATGTTAACTTTTTGTGAAAAAAATAACCTCTGCAAATTTTCACATGCTTACGATATCATATAGGCATGGCTGCGATACAAAAATTCCCATTTTTAGTAGTTTTTGTATGAAAAGTGCTTCGAAAATTATTTGTATCGTAAAACTAATGTCAGATTCAGTTTTCTCGTGAATTCTTTGAGTAAAAGAGTTGTAATAAATGCATGTTGTGGATCACAGTGTGGAAAAGTTCATCTTACGGATGTAAGACATTTTATTTTACATTTGTATTACCAATTATCGAATATGGAATCTACACTACGACAATACGTGCAAAAGAATAGAGTCAATAGCGTTGGAACTCATTCTATATATCATTAAAATCAATGCTTGCCGTTTACGGAGAAATTGAGTTGAAAATAAATCCGAAAAGAACAGACATAAAAAGACTATTTAGGTCTCTGAACTTCGAAGAGCTTAAAGCCGTTTGTTCTTTTCTGGAAAAATTTTATTTGCTCACTAAAGAAGTGGAAGGCGATACGGAAGTGACAGCGGTTAAGATATTACCCTGCCACGAAATGCTACGTAAACATATTCAGCATGCGATCGGAGATCATTCGACGGTACACAAAATGAAAACAGAGGCACAAGAATATATATATAATACCAATACAATATTACCAATCGAACAAACTCAATCGCTCTTTGGAGACTTAGAAGATATGAGTGCATGCAATAGCAGATGTATGACCATATCGGATGAAATTGACGCGTATATTCAAGTGCCTTATCAGAAAGGGCTTTCGGTAATTGAATTCTGGGAGCAAAATGCCCAACAATTTCCAAGGCTTTTTCGATATTTTTTATCGTTTGCAGCTATCCCAGCGTCATCATCATCCGTTGAAAGAATGTTTAGCATCAGTAATTGAAAAACCGAAATATTTGAAGATCGTAAAATTATTGATTTAAAATAAAATTGTTGAAAGAATTGTTTTCATTTATAAAAACGCTCGAAGCTCTTTAAAACTCGTTAGAACTTATCTAATATTTATACTACAAAAAACTCAAATAAATACTATTTACGTTTATCTATGTGCAAATTCATTTAATATTATTATTCAACATAGAACATGAAAGAGACATATTGAAAAAATCGTGAAAGAGCATTCGTGCGAATTTCAAAAAACTTGGCACGTCCTGATAGTGAGCCTGATATATGAGACACCCTGTATATTTTTTTTGAAAAAATCATGAAAGAGCATTACAAAAAAATATTGATGCATTTCGGGTAAAATCTTTTTTAACTTGTCTTTTGACAAATGTTACATATTAAATGAATAATTTTCGGTCTTCGGGCACACCTGATACCGAAAAATAATGAAATCCCGTACTACCGAATTTTAAATTTCTTCCGAAAAATCATATTTTTCAAAAAGTCCGAAAATACCGAAATATCCGAAGATCCGAAATAGCCAGCCCGAATCCCGCCCGACCCCGAATTTTTTCGGGTCGGGCTCGGGCGGTCGTCGGTCGGGTGTTCGGGTCGGGGCCCCGTTGCGACCTCTGGTCAATACAAAAACAGTTTTTACTTTAGCGCTGAAATAGTTACAGGCTTCCAAAATATGAAAGCTGTTTCTTTCTTCTGACTTAAGTGTCTTTCATCTTCAAAATTATTAATGGAGATATGAAGTCGAGTCATATATCAAACAGTTAAATTATTATGATTCAGTGCATAATACCAGAGCCACGCCGCTATTTGATATACTAATTAGAAGGAATTTATCAATTGTTAAACCAAGAATTGAAAAATATTTAAAACAGAATAGATAAATTGAAAACATAAAGGAAATTTTTTATAATAATTAATAAATTTTAATTATGACTGCAGTTACTATTATTATTATTGAAATGTGTGAAGGAAAATGATGAAATTGGTCTTTTTTGAGTTGAAGTTTTGAACAAACTGCACCATAATTTTTATACCACGAGATCAAGTGTTTATTATGGTATTATATCGCCGATATTTAAAAAACTCCAATGTGCTGCGGTCTCAATTAGCATGGCTCAGTAATCAGTGGACAGCTAGGGTGTTTCCACATGAAAAATATTAAAAAGTGGCCATTATCATTTTGAAGAGCGTAAAATTCTGTATAAGATGATTTGATTTTTGATACTGATTGGTTACCGATGTCACTTCCTGGACTAAAAACACATTTGTAAATTGTTTTCATGTCGCATTCACGCCAAAATCTGTAATTGATGAAAATATAAGATTGAACAAAATTAAAAACATGAAAAATAATTTTAATATCAAAATAATTGCCTAAATATTAATAAAAGCACAAAAACTAACAATTTTACCACAATAAACCAAAACAATGCAAATTCGCCAATTCATTTGACAGAATGACATTTGAAGCGTGATTCGCTTACGCATGACAAATGACAGGTTATGTGTCAAATGAATTGGCGATTTTGCATTGTTTTGGTTTATTGTGGTAAAATTGTTAGTTTTTGTGTTACTTTTTAAATATTTAAGCAATAATATTGATATTAAAATTATTTTTCATGTTTTTAATTTTGTTAAATCTCAAAATTTCATTAATTACAGATTCTGGCGTGAATGCGACATGAAATAAATTTACAAATGTGTTTTTGGTCCAGGAAGTGACATCGGCGACCAATCAGCATCGAAAATCAAATGATCTTATACAGAATTTTACGCTCTTCAAAATGATGCTAGCCACTTTTTAATATTTTCCATGTGCAAACACCCTAGTGGACACAGCCCTATCATGCTATGGTCGTTACTAGAAATTCAAATTTGATGACTAGTGAAATTCTTAATTTTGCTGGTTTTTAACATTTTTAAAAGATGTTTACCTGGATTGATAAGTCTGTATGATTTGACCACTTGAAAGTTTATAAAGAATAAAATCTATGAAAGTAAAAACATCGAAAATCGAACCACCATTTTGTCCGTCTCTGTTCTTACCTTACGAACGATCTCTTTCTTTCTCATCTGTGGTAGAACCATTTTCGTGTCAAATCACAGCACGTAATATGTTAATACGACTTAATTACCTGTTTTCACCTTGAAATTATATTTATTTAGTTAAAAAATAAAGCGAAATAATTATTGCAGATAAAATTTTATTGGACGCCAAAGCAATTAGTGTAAGCATCATATAATAAAGGTATGTCATAATTTTTGTTTAAGATAATACGGAAGTTCACGCTGACTACAGCTAGACTTCCCTTCATTTTTCGTTTTATCATGTGCTAAAAAAGCCTCTTAAATTCATAATTCATTGTATAATAATCATATAATAATTTATTCACTTATGTGGTTTTGCAATATGAATTTAATTAAGATAAAAACATCACGAAAAATTTCATTGAAATATTTATGTGGTTATGTCGAATATATTTATTGTTGATTATAATAATTATTCGGAATAATAATGAATAAATTACTGGACAGTACTGGTTTAAGCCTATGCTGGATCCAAATGTCAAAACATAGCTCTGAAAAAGTTTGAAACAATTTAAAAAATGCCAATATATCGTATTTTGAGATTGAAAACTGATATTAACCCTCTAATTAATTTTCTCCAGAGCTAGGAATTTTTTTCTAACTGATTTTGTTGTGAGAACACTTATTAAAAAATTATTATAATTCCAAAATATGCGTGGTTCGAAATAAATGTGCAAAAAATCGAACCCCGCCTAAGGGCATGGACATTGTCAATTTGATAATATCGTTCGGAATTATTGTTTATATGAATCACTTAGAATAAATCAACATTACTAGATAAATGTCTTCAAATGCGTTACTGAAAAAACTCAGTCAGCAAAAGCGTTATAAAATGTATGGACGATGTCACGCTTTTGTTGGCGAACTTTTTTATATAACGCGTCACATATAGTTTTTGACACTATTGCTGACGTACTTTTTTCTATAACGCATTTGAAGACATTTATCTAGTAATGCTGATTTATTCTAGGCGGTTCATATATACAACTGAGCTCAGTGAAAACAATAGAAGTTATTGTTATCATTATATTACTTTTCCGCACACACGTGTAAGTTAAAGTATTGGAATCGGTCGAAAAATTACCACCCCACATATTTTCTGTGTGTTTGCGGGACCAGAGAACATGAATCAGCTGTATTATCGATATCCGAATGTATTTGCATACCCTGTACGCTAAACGCAAAAATTGGTTAACAACTTTCAAACAATAAAAGTAGTTACAAATCTGACTTCACATGATGATTGGGAGTCCCGAGGAATAGAAATCACTTGGTTGATAGAGTTTCATGTCTGGTGTGATGCCGATGGAAAAAAATTAATTTTTCTTTCAAAAGTGATATTAAATGTGTATTGGGGTGTTTTCAAATTTAGGGATACAAAAAATTTTCGACGCATTTTTCACACAAAAATGTCAAAAAAAAAATAAATTTT
>NW_022200472.1:0-6807 GCF_009176525.2 Contarinia nasturtii | reverse complement strand
TCAATTTCCATCTTCTTGACCTTGACACCCTGATCTTGAACATGCGGTGCAGTTGTATGCATTGTGCTATTTGATTGGTACGAGATATCTGCGGTTGTCAACTCATTGATTCTTTTTTCTAACAAACCATTTAGCGATGAATGCAAACCATCTACTTTATCCATCAATTTTTGGTGTTCAATGATGTCCTTTGCTGACAAAACTTGCGATTTGGTCGACTCTTCAAAAAATCGTTGATAATACATACTAACCAATTTTAATTGGCTATTTAACGTTGACAATGGGAGCGATTCAAAATCATCACCATGCACCACAGAAAGTATTCTTTCCAAACCAACAATACACATGTGCTTGGCATCATAATTTTTAACCTCTCTTTTTTTCTTTCTGTCATTTGCTTCGCCGGCGATTTCATTTGAAAGAGCGTCTTCAACGCTTGTGTCATTTATTTCCAGAATATCAATCGAATTCCGTTCTGTGCGACGCTTACCTTTGCCCATTTTAATGTAATAATTTGTCCAAAAACAAAACAAAAACGAATCAATGACACTGAACTATGGTGTTCATGCACTTGTAACGACGACAAAAGTCTCACGCAATAAAAAAAAATATTTCAAAGATACCGTACTTTGGCGTACGTGCACTTTAAGTCTTGATCTCAATTTCGACTATTTAATTGATGGAAAAATATCTCAAAGATAATTAGAATAATTCACTTTGTGCTGAAAAATTCACTGTCTGTCACACTGTGGTGTGTGCTCTCTCGATCACAAAAAAATACCAAGTTCGAAACTGCGCAATTGCAGCACAATCACCTGTATACGGTGTACAGTTATGTTGCCAAAATGAACAAAAAATGCTAAGTTTGTCGCGCACAGTGGTGTGCACACAACTTTTTTTTTTTTTTTTTTTCGAAAATACGAGGGTCACTAATTAAGTTTTTTCAAAAACATATATAAGACAATGGGGTTTCATCGAAAATGGTTTTATTGTTTTTCAAAATATTCGCCATGATGATCAATACACTTTTGCATTCGCTCGAACCATTTGTCATAGCATTCATGCCACTCCGAAAGTGATATCTCCAAAACGTGTGTTTTGAACGCATCAACTGCTTCTTCGGGCGATGAAAATCGTTGACCACGCAGTTTATTCTTCACGCTCGGGAATAAAAAGAAATCTTTGGGTGCCAAATCAGGACTGTACGGCGGATGACCCATTAAATCGATCTTTTGACCGGTCAAATAATCGACTGTTTGATGAGATGTGTGAGAGCTCGCATTATCATGATGAAGAATTATTTTGCGACGGCGGTTGTTTTTTCTTATTTCACCAAACACTTCGGGCAAACAAATGGTGGTGTACCAATCAGAATTGACGGTCTTACGAGCCTCTAGTGGAACTGTTGCCACATGACCACTTATCGCGAAAAAACTGTTTAGTTTCGGGCTCATACGCGTAGATCCATGATTCGTCACCAGTGACGATAAAATACACGGATTTTGAAACACCACGATTGAATTTCTTGAGCATTTGTTTACACCAATCGACACGAGCCTTTTTTTGAGCGATTGTCAAATTATGTGGTATCCAACGAGAGCAATTGTTTCTGACAGCTAAATGTTCATGTAAAATCTCAAATACGCTGGTCGCACTTATGCCCAGGGATGCCTCAATCTCGTGATATGTTACATGACGATCTTCCATTATCATATTTCTGACAGCATCGATGTTTTCTGGTACAACAACTGATTTTGGACGACCTTCGCGGAACTCGTCGATGAGCGCTTGAATTCGTTGTACCAATTATAAATTGTCCGAAGACTTGGTACTTCATCGCCAAAGGCCAAATGAAGTTGATCAAAACACTGTTGTTGTGATACACCCAATCGAAAGTGGAAAAAAATAATCGCTCGAAAATTTTCACGAGTAAAATTCATTTTTTGGCTGAGACGCAATTTACATGTTACGGTAAACAATACAAATAAAGATCGAATGACAAAACGTTCTGAGAACGTTTATGCTACAAAATGTTAAACTTAACGAATATGACAATGGTTTGCATCGGGCAATACTAAAACATACATATTGAAGAAACTTAAATAGTCGCCTACGTAGATACTATCTTTTATCTTATCTAGATGATTTTAGAAACTTAAAAAATCATCTTATCTTTTGGCTTTTTTTGGTATCTTATCTTTATTTTTTAAGATAAATAATAAGATATTTTGGTCATTTATTTAAAAAAAATCATCAATTGTCGGTATGATTAGTTTGTTCATTGAAGCGAAAATGATCAATTTCATGACCCGATTCGTCAAAATTATATTCGAATTCTTCGTTATCAAATTCCATTGCACGCCCATTGAAATCAAGTTGATTGCATTCAAGAAATTTCGATAAATTCTCCTTCGTATTGCATAAATGGCTAGGGGCTTAATACGGCAAAAAAATTCACAGGAATTCACGTAAATTCACACTTTTAAATCGAGTGGTTATTGATGAGTTCGGTGAATAGAATGAAATGTGTCAAAGTAGTAAAGTGAGGTTATGATAACCGCAATATTTTTTAATTTATTATTTTTTCAATATTTCCGATTGTTTTCGATAGAAAATCGCTCAAAATTGAAAATAAAATTAATTTTTATTAAAAAAATATAAAAAACATTTACAATTTCGTTACACAAAATATAAATATTGCAGTAATTGCCAGCAGGAACTATTCACCACTATCTCACATATTTGAATGAAATCGCCGTAGAATTCACTGGAATTCATTCGTTTGCTGTAAAATTCAGTTATTTTAGATATTATTATAGAATTCAGTCGTTGAAAATTTGAATTAAGCCCCTTAATAAATGGCATAAACTCGAGAGTCAAGCGCAATAAGGGCACACTATATAAACGCCATCTATTAATAACCGACTAACTACAATGTAAATCAAACGTATCTGTTTCCCCTTTTTATTTACTCCCTTCCCCTATCGCTATACTTTTACATTGTAGTTAGTCTGTTTTACAAAGATGTCGTTTCTGTGTAAGATGTGTGACGTCACAATGTATTTATATGGATAGCGCTCGACTCTCGCATAAACTCGAAACGCTTTGAAAAAGGTGCTTCCACCATCCGTAACAATATGTGTTATTTTGTGCACTGCCAGATCATATTTTTTAAAGGCGTTTATAAGTATTTTGGTCAAAGCATCGTATGATTTTTGCCATATATCTGTCTAAAAGCTAAAGCGAACGATTCCCTCTGATAAAATCGAATTTGGAATTCCATCGTGTTACGCACGGTGTTCGCAGAACACATCCGACAACTTCAACGCACGATTCATGGGCCCGATTACCCGGACCGATTAATATCCACAGTGCGTGAAGTTTGTTTATAGCAGATATTAATTAACATTCTTTTTTTTCACCTTGACATTTTTCAAAATTTTATTCAAATAATTTTCGTTATCTTATTTTTTTATCTTATCTTTTCGAAAGATATCTTATCTTTTATCAAAAAGATAAGATGAAAATCTTGAAAATATCTAGATGAATTTCGGAAAATTGAGATACTATCTCAAAAGTATCTAGATACATTTCAGATATCTTAACCAAACACTGTCTCAGTTTTCCAACTACTTTCAATAAAAATTACAAAAAAAATGTTTTTTCAAAAACTACGGAAAAAAAAGAGGACATACAAACACCCCAAGCGACCAATTTTGAGGTTTTTGGCCATTTTTGGTAAAATGACCATATTTAATCCACTTTTCAAGCGATCGTTATGATATTTTTTTTTAACATTATCTACGCAGCCCCTAGATTCCGAAAATGTAAAAAAATAAATTCGAAAAAAGCATTTCGGTGGTCAAAAATCGAGAAAAAGGAATTTTTAGCGATTTTTTCTAAATGCCACCTGGCGGCCAAATTTTGAAATTTTTTAAATTTTTTTGCGGTTTCTTAATTTGGTGCCCGAGCACTACTAAAAATTGAGCAAAAACCCCTTTACAAAAGTCAGCGGTATCGATTTTCATTTCTTTAACGTATATATAGAGTGACGCAAAATATACATATTTCATATGTATCTGGGTATTGCGTCACTTGGGGGACTGCCGTCCCCCGTGATAAAAAAAACCCTAGGGGCGTATTACTACTTGTTTACTCACACATTTTGTACTTTAACTTGTTTTTTGGGGAGGGGGAGTGTGTTTGACACGAAAAAATAAAATTTGACGTTAGTTTTGCGATACGATGATTTGGATGCACTTTTCAAACAAAAATCACCAAAAACACGGATTTTTGTATGGAAGCCATGCCTGTACGATGTCATAATGACATGAAATTTTGTACAGATTATTTTTTCTACCAAAAAATAACATTCTGAAAGTTTGAAGAAAATTGAATAAAAAGTAAAAATGTTGAGTCAAAAAAATGCAAATTTTGTATGAAAGGTATATTTATTTTTTTCGAATTTTTTTTTTAACTAGTGCATCTGCCAGCACTAAATGAGCACTAAATCCCTGCATCATTGATTTTTTGAAAAAAAAAAATTACAAGGTGGGGGGCCAGCGACATGATTTTGATTTTTCGACAAAAAATTTTGATGAATTTTTTTTTCGAAATTTTTTTTAACCTAGTGCATCTGTCAGCACTAAATACCTGTATCATTGATTTTTTTTTTTTTTTTAATACAAGGTGGGGGGGGCAGCGACATGTTTTCGATTTTCAAATCAATTTTTTTATGCACTCATAGTAGCACTAATTAAACGGAGACGTGGGTTCGACAGCACTAAATGAGCACTAAAAGCACCAATTATTTTTAACATAGTACTAAAACTGGGGGGGGCCAGCGACATTCACCTGTTGGCACCGATTGTAATTTTGGGTAAGATTCTGATACAGGATGTGTGGAAAAGCAAAGTTGAATGGGACACCATAGTACCATTGGAACTTCAGAATCGTTGGAATGATTTAAAAAGTACGATGATTGATGTTAATAAAATTGCTGTGCCAAGATGGCTTGGAATTTCACCAAAGAAATCCATTGAAATTCATGGTTTCTCAGACGCGTCGAACAGTGCATATGGAATGACTTTTTACGCCAGAGTAGAAAGTGGATTTGCAATTGAATGTAATCTGATAACATCGAAAACTCGAGTTGCACCACTAAAGGGTATGACTATACCACGTATGGAGTTGTGTGAAGCGTTGATGATGGCGCAAATGTGTCAACAAATCTGTAGTGTTCATGATGTGTCAATGAATAAATTGACTCTTTGGACAGATTCAAGCATAGTCATACATTGGTTGTCAAAGTGTCCATCTGGCTTAAAGGCATTTGTTGGTAATCGTGTTGCCGAAGCCCAAGAATGTACAAAGGGAGCGCAATGGAAGCATGTGCGTACAAATGACAACCCTGCTGATTTGGCTTCACGAGGCTTATTTGCAAGTGGATTAGTTGGAAATTCGCTTTGGTTCCATGGACCACACTGGCTGTCGAAACCACATTCAGATTGGCCAGTTAGCAGTTTTACCGTTGATCAACGTGTCAAAGAGGCTACAGTAGCTGAGTCAAGAGCAATTCAGGCATGTGCTATTATTCGAGTTGAAACTGTGCCGCGAATTGAAGTTACAGTAAATGATGTAACATCAGAATTGTTGTTGGATCGTTGTAGTTCGATGATGAGGTTGGTTTGTGTTACTGCTAGAGTTTTGGCTTTCATAAGAATGATAAAAACCAAAGAGAAAGTCTGTTCAACTTTCATTGCCCATGCCGATTACTTGGAGGCTCAAGCGATTTGGATTAAATACCATCAACAAAAATATTTCGCCGGAGATATTGAGCTACTCAAAAATGGTAAAAGTTTATCGCGTGATTCAATAATAGTGAAAATGTCACCATTCGTTGATGGTGATGGTTTGTTGCGTGTTGGTGGCCGTATAAAGCGTTCTATGATGTCTTTTGATACGAAGCATCCGATAATATTGCATCATGATTATAGATTTTCACATCTATTGGTGGTAGAAGCGCATCGACGTACCTTACATGGCGGCACTCAGTTATGCATTCAGTATATTAGACAACGTTTTTGGATGATCGGTGTTCGTAAAGCAGTTAAGAAAGTTTCGCTCAAGTGTATGCCCTGTTTTCGCCAAAGAAAAGAAGTGGCTGACCAGTTAATGGGCGATTTACCGAGTGTAAGGGTTATTTCGGATCATCCTTTCGAATCAGTTGGTGTTGATTACTGTGGACCTGTCATGATAAAGGAACGTTCTGGCCGTTGCAAGAAGTTATACAAAGCATATATTGCTGTGTTTGTTTGTATGAAAACAAAAGCAGTTCATCTCGACTTGGTGACTGACCTTACAACTGATGCATTCATGGCTTGTTTGACGCGTTTGGTTTCGTTGCGCGGGAGCGTCCGTGAAATATTTAGCGACAATGCCACTACTTTTCACGGAGCAGCGAATGAGCAGAAAGAGATTTTCATGCATTGGAAGGGTTTGTCTTTGTCTGAAAGTCTGCAATTGTTACAAGTGAAATGGACTTTCATCACACCTTTGTCGCCGTCACAAGGAGGTTTATGGGAACGAAATGTGCGTAGCGCCAAACATCATCTCCGTCGAGTTATTGGGACTCAGGCTACCCTCACTTGCTTTCTATATCACCTGTATATTTTTTTTGAGCTTCACGTTCCGAGCGACATCTTTATGTGCTTGGCATTGAACTCGCGATCCAAACGAGCACCAAAGGCAATTAAAACATTTTTTTTTTTTTGGTGCGAAAAAGTCAAAAATGTCAACTGATTTTGT
>NW_022200471.1:10499-11849 GCF_009176525.2 Contarinia nasturtii | reverse complement strand
CAAACATTGAGACCGTCAGCAACTGAGACCATCGTTGAGACCGTCAATCGCTGAGACCATCACGCATTGAGACCATCATTTATTGAGACCATCATCTATTGAGACCATCATTTGTTGAGACCGTTATCCATCGAAATCTTCCATTCCACCATTTCTGGATTTCCTTATCAGTGGATTAATTATCATTATCAGTGGAGTTCTTATCAGTGGATTAATTATCATTATCAGTGGAGTTCTTATCAGTGGATTAATTAAAAATCATTGATGAAGCGAATAAGCTACAAAATAATAAGATCGATTTGACACCACGACCCTGTGAAAATAAAAATTATTATCAAGAGTGATAAATAAGAAATTCAAAAAAAAAAAGGTGAAGAAAAGAAAAGAAAAAAATAATAAATAAATATAAGCTAACAAAATCAATATATTATTCAAAAAAAAAGAAGAGAAAGATAGTGTCTGTGAAAAAATTGTGTATTAAGAATCAGTTGGGATTATTTCTTCGTTCCTGTAGAAGACAACTATAGAATTCTTCAAAGTGAGTACAATCATCCTTTTTCTCTAAACCCCGAATAAAAAATCCTTTAGTGGCGCTTTATCCCTCCAAATTTCAGTGAATTAAAATCTTTTAATAAAACAGTAAATCATCATTTTGTTTGGAGGCTTCATAATAAAAGTGTTAAAAACCGCGTTTGATATTTTCCCCATAAACTTTTATCATAAACCGCTTACCTTTCTGATACACCAACTTAAATATATATTGACCAACAATTTCTCTTTCAATTACGAAACAATAAGCATTATAGAAATTCTAATTTATTGTCTAAAATTCTCAGCGTAGAATCAAAAACCCTCAGCGAATTATACTTATGTTTCCTTTACCCCTTTTCACAAATACTCTCTAATCAAGCGTTCCGTACACTTGCAATTATTCTATCCAAATTAAATGAACGAAGCTAAATTCGAAATTAGTCAACTTCCAACATATAACCTAAGGAAACTTAGAAATAAATTACAAGCAAGTTTAGACAAAGTAACGGGTAAAATTCGTATTACTCGTCTTCAAAGCACATACTCTTTTACCAAAAACACAGTTTATATTAACCACCTTAGAGAACACATCTGGTATATAAATCAAATTTTAGAAGAACGTTTAAACCCCATTCTCCGAAGCCCTTTAGCCGTGAACAGACAATTTTTAAACCGTTCCCTAAGCCAACGTCTTATCACAAATCCTAATCCACAAAAATCTATCAACATGACACTCGTCGGACACTCTGATGACGAAACAACCAATAAAACTCAAGCCCAAGCTCAAGCCCAAGCTCAAGCCCAAGCTCAAGCCCAAGC
>NW_022200471.1:0-10489 GCF_009176525.2 Contarinia nasturtii | reverse complement strand
CAAGCCCAAGCTCAAGCCCAAGCTCAAGCCCAAGCTCAAGCCCAAGCCGCCGCAGAGGCCGCCGCAATAAACGCCACCCTATCTGGTGCAAATGTTCAACCTAAAATTCAAATTTCTACTGAAGCTCCAAACCCAAATATAACCCCAAATCAAGATCTTTTTTCTCCTACTCAAAACACTTCCTTCACTTACGGTGGCGCTTACCCCAAAGTGTCAAACACCCCTTTTTCATTAAAGCCTTCTATATTTAACCAAACTCAATCCCAACCTGAAACTGTATCACAATTAAAAGAAGAAATCTCTAAATTAAAAACCTTTCAACAAAACGAAAAAATTCTTTATCAAAACCAAATTGCCAATCAAAAAACCCAATTCGAACAAATGTTGACTGGTTTAAAAAGCGAAATGGCCAGCCTTAAAAAACAAATCAACAACTCCTGCACTGGCGATGATCTTTTACATAATGATACGAATATTCCGTGGGCCCCCACCGGCCAAAAACCAAAGAACAAAAAATCCAATACTCAAACTTCAGAGCAAACCTTCTCCTTAACTAATCCTCCTCAATCTCATCCAAATATTATGGAGAACCCCAATTTTTCCAATTTTAATACCGGATTATCCACACTTCCAAGAGCAGACCCAAACCACATACGTCAAACTTACGCTCGTCGCTTGAGATCTCTCCCAATTTTCGATGGAGAAAATTATAAATCCCTTCGCGACTTCCTCGACATTTCAGAGGCTCTCAACGAATCTTGGGAAACCGAAGCAGAGAAAAATGAATTAATTGAGACTCTGAACCTACAGATTCGTGGTGAGGCTCGCAGTGTGGTCGGTGACCTTTTCGACTCTACCTACGAAGAAATGAGAAGGAAATTACTTAAACATTTTTCTTATCTGGCCAATAAAGAGGTCATCACTAGTAAATTGGAAAATATTCACCAAGAAAAAGATGAAACAATCACTGAATATGCTGAAAGAACCCGTAAACTTTTTCGTGAAAAATGTAGCGCGTATGAAAACCTTCCAGAAGATCAAAAGAAGGAATACAATAGAACAGCTAGAAGAGCTTTTGCAAAGGGCATAAGAGAACCCAAAATTAAAGACAGACTTATTATAAGGGGTTCAAGCTCTCTTGAAGACGCCATAGCCTATGCTATAGAGGCTGAAAATGACGACGCTACTATAATTCCAAATTCCGAACTTTTCTGTAGACGTTGCAAACTCGCCGGTCACAGGGCAAGAGAATGCAGGGGTGCAGAACATAACACTGGCGTCAGACAATTGATCGGACTAATAAAAAATATTAGATTTGATAGCGACATATCCGCACGTAGATATGCCGCTTCTCGGGGCTATGCCCCAGCTGGCAGAATTTTCTCTACTAACCCAAGAAATTACAATATGAACCTCAGGAATAATAACATCAGAAATTATGCCCGAAACTGGAACAATTCTAACCAACGTACTTGGTCTAATGACAACCAACGCAATTTCAATCGAAATAACTTCAGACGGAATCCAAACAATAATGACACCCAAATTCAACAAAATAACTCTCGTTTTAATGGCCAAAGACCACCCGCAAACCCCCAAAACCCTGGCAGAAATTTTAGAATCAATTCTCTTCCAACGGTTCTCAGCTCACCAGAATCGGAAAACTAAATCGGATGAAATATGAAGGCCAACATATTTCATCCAACAAAATTCGTTTGTCAATAAATTTTAAAACTAAAGAAAACAGCAACAACACTCAAAACATCCTATCAAAATTCCAATTATTTTCAAAAAATAGCCTTGAATCTGACAATACTGAAATTAAAACTAAACTAATCAATGAAAACGGAGCACCATACATAATTCTTAAAACAAATTTGACAGAAAGGCCAATCAAATTACTAGTAGATACGGGAGCTAGCATAAGCTTACTAGCCGACGATATTCTCTTAAACGATATAAATAAATTCGACTATATTTTCGATTTATACGGAGTAGTTGGTAGGGAGATTTCCATCAAAACTCGGGGTATGGTCCAAGCTATACTGGATTTCAATGGTCGTTTGCTGGGGACAGCATTACACTTGATAGACAGAAAATATAGCGGACCTGCAGATGGCTATCTTGGATACGATTTTTTACGCCCATACGGTGCGATTATAGATATTTTTAAAATGAGCATGTTACTAAATTTAAACGAAATCGCGAAGAAAATAAATAATGATAACGAAAACCTAGATGAAATTCCTGCGCAGGAAGAACTTTCAAAATCTAGTACACTCACTACAAATACAAATAATACCGCGAAAATTGAAACTAAAATTACACAACCCACTAAAGATGGAGCAAAGAAAATGAACAAATATAAAAAAAATATGGGCTTTCTCCCTATAAATAATTCAAATACCGCCAAGAGCGAAGAATCTTATAATAATGAAATGAAATTGAATACCGCCAAGAGCGAAGAAATTCTTAAACACTATTATATCGAAAAAGATAACAAGGATTATGCTGAATATTTCGAAGCCGTCAACCATTACAAAATAATGCTTAAAGAAATGGACAAACTAAGGGTACATGCAATAATAACCCCTCAGTTTCATAACTCCGCCCCTCCACACCCTACACTAGATACCTCTCCAAAACCTAGACATAAATTTATTTTCAACAAACTCAAGATCTCTCATTGTTCTTCCGAAGAAAAAAGTTTTATTGACAAAATTTGCCGAAAATTCTCCCATCAATTTTTCATAGACGGCGACGAAATGGGCTGCATTGAATTTACTAAACACATAATTAATATAATCCCTGGTTCCAGGGTGATTAACGTCCGTCAATACAGAATTCCCCACCAGCACAAAGCAACACTAAATGATATCATAAACGACTATGAAAAAAGGGGTATCATAGAAAAGTGCCAATCTAATTACAATTCCCCTGTAATGCTAATCCCAAAAAAAGATGAATTCGGTACCAAAACTGATCTACGTTGTGTAGTAGACTACAAAAAATTAAACGAAACCACTGAAATTGAAAATTTCCCAATACCATTAATCGATGATATTTTGGACGGTCTATCGGGTTGTTCCTTCTTCACAACCTTGGACATTAATTCCGCCTTTTACCAAATCATGGTGGATGAAAATTCCAGAGACTATACAGCATTCACGGCAAATAACTTCAAATATCGTTGGGTAAGGATGCCTTTCGGATTATCCACAGCCCCATTAACTTGGCAGCGAGTTATTAACACCATACTTGCCAATTTGGTCGGCAAGGGGGTGTATGTTTACTTAGATGATGTTATAATTTATGCAAAGTCCAAAGACCTTCACGACCAGATCCTGTGGAAAGTCATGACCCTTTTGGAAGAAAACAATCTTCAATTGAAAATCTCTAAATGCATCTTCTATGCTAAACAATTCGAATACTTGGGCCACGTCGTTTCTGAAAACGGTATAAAGGCTAATCCAGCCAAAATAGAAGCTATCAATAATTACCCACGTCCCAAAACCGTCAAACACATTCAATCCTTTTTGGGAATGTGCAACTACTTCCGTAGATATGTTCGTAACTTTGCCAAAATCTCAAAACCTCTTACCCTTCTCCTTAAAAAAGAACAGCCTTTCACTTGGACCAATCTTCAACAGGAGTCCTTTGATAAACTAAAACGAGCCCTGGCCGAAGAAGTGGTCCTAGCTTTCCCAGATTTCGAACAAATGTTTTACGTCACCACCGACGCTTCTAATATGGCAATTGGCGCCATGCTATCCCAGGGCGAACTCCCCAATGACAGACCAATATTCTTCTTTAGCAGAGTCCTTAATGAAACCCAAAAAAGATATTCTACTATCCAAAAAGAATTACTGGCCATCGTCGAAGCTGTTAAAGCCTTCAGAGTATATCTTTACGGTCGCTTCTTCATTTTAATTACTGACCACAAAGCATTATGCTATCTATTCAACATGAAAGATTGTGGTTCCAGACTGTTTCGTCAAAAACTCGACCTGCTTGAATATAATTTTAAAATTCTATATAGACCCGGCGCCCAAAACCACGTAGCGGACGCCCTCTCTCGAATCGAACCGCTATCAATTTCAGAAATGCTTGAAGCAAATCAAAAACAGGAATCCTGCCTAACCTTAACTCGCGCTCAGGCCAGAAAAGAACTTAATCAATCAATTGATAAACAAAACTACATCATCGAAGAAAAGACCGGAACCATTTTAAACAAAAGAGGCTTCGATTTAATTTTTCATATTATCCCTAAAGAAACCAACGACTTAAAAGAAAAACTGATGAATAAATTGGCCATTACAATCTTCAGAGACTCATGGCAAAAAATCAAAGATTCACAATATGCCATTGAAATTTCTAATCAATTCTCCAACAAATCAAACATGAATCAAACTATGAAATGCATCAAAAACATATTAAATATTTCAAAAGACGAAAACGCTGAAAACATAGCAATCAACTTGGAATACGAAAATCTTAGACACTATATGTATTTCAAAAATGCTTTCCAAGATGTATTTTCAGACTCAACCATCTCCACCACATTTTTTCTTAATAAAATTATCGAAATAACTGAAGACGAGGATAAAAACTCAATAATGGATCTTTACCATAAATCTTTATTGGGCGGCCACCTCGGCTCTGACAAAATGCATAAAACAATTTCCCGTTTCTACAAATGGAACAATATGACTGAAGACATAAGAGAATATGTTAAAAAATGCGCCATTTGCGAAAAAACAAAAACAATCACCAACACCAGAATGCCAATGCAAATCTCTAGCCTCGGTGAGGTTCTTTTTGACCATGTTTTCATAGATTTTGTCGGCCCAATCCCACGTAGCTCGGGAGGCCACAAATATATCTTTACAGCTATTTGCGACCTAACAAAATTCCTAATCGCCGTACCTACAGAGGATTCGACAGCCCTAACGGCAGCAAACTGCATATTGGAAAACATAATTTGTCGCTACAATTTCCCCAGTCGATTAATTTCCGACAATGCTTCCAATTTCACCTCCCAAGTCATCAAAGAACTCACTCACCTTTTCTCAATAAAGAAAATCTTTACCACGGCATATCACCCTCAGGCTAATATAGTGGAAAGAGCTCATAGAACACTAAACGCCTTCTTGAGAGCCTTCACTTCCAAAAACAAAGACGAATGGCACTCACTCTTGAGGTACGCCACTTTCGCTTACAATAACTCAATTCACACAACCACGGGCTACTCCCCTCACGAACTAGCACACGGATTTAAGATACAAATCCCTAACAATCTTCATAAACCAAAACTTTCCTACAACTACGACAACTTTGCAGACATGACCCGCAACAATATAGCCAGTGCTTTAGAAATTGCTAAAGAACACTTGCTTAACAGAAAAATTAAAAATAAAGAATACTACGACTCTCACCTCAACGAATTGGAGGTAAACATCGACGATTTGGTACTGGTTAAGAGCCAAGTTAAAAAACACAAATTCTCCAATGTATATGAGGGCCCATTCAGAGTAACAGATGTATCAGAAAGTTACGTGGAAATAAACAAAAATGGAAAACGCACTAAAATCCACAAAAATTTAATCAAAAAATCAATCGCAGAACACGATCGCGAACCTCCAAGCAATATCCCAATCATCTCGCTGGATGACATGGACGATGATTACATAAATAATATAAATCTAATTTACGAAATATCCTTGAATAATTAGACCCCCCCATTAGTTTTAACCCCAATAAAAATTAAACCTATTACTTACTATCCCTTCAACCTTCTTTCTCTTGATTGAATTAGATGAGGATCCCTCTCACCTTAATTTTGATAGCCTCATCTCTGCGAAGCTATTCGAGTTTCGACTACCAAGAACAAGACCAGAAAGTTGGATTGACTTTCATTAAGCTATCAGAGGCCCGTATTTCTTACGACAGCTATACGATGCTATACTACATCGACATCTCAGAATATAAGAAATTAACTAGATTGGTAGAAACATTCATAGATAATTCAACCGTATTGTGTAGTCACATTAACGGTGATAGTTGTGGTAATATTCTTAGACATGTCAACATAGGTCTGAATTACATGAGAAGAAACGAATTAGATATCGAGGCTTATCAACAAAAACAATCCAAAACAAGAAGAGCCATAGAAATAATCGGTAAAGCTCTCCACTGGGCCTACGGCCTAATGACGGCCGAGACCGCTCGGGAGTATAATTATAAAATAGAAAATTTAAAAAACGACTCGACCCGCTTTTTCAATATTATCGAAGACCAAACAGCTTTAATTAAAGAGGTTATCGAAATTAATAATAAAACAGCATCTGATTTCCAAAAAAGTATATCCTCCCTTCGGAACTACATAAAAACCTATGTATCGAATGGCAAAAAATGGCTTGATGGTTTACACTCTGAAAATGTCTTCTCCCGGGGCATACAATTGGCAACTTTGATCATGACACAACATGCCCAAATTTCTAGGGAAATCCTAAAATGCCTAGAAGACGTCATTTCGGGTAAGATTACCCAACTAGTTCCAAAAGACCGCCTCCAACAAGACCTTCTAAAAATAGAAAGTCAATTAAAAGACAACCAAAGACTACCTATCAATTTTAACATCGAAAACCCACTTCACATCTTTAAATACTCCCAGGTAGCCTCCTCTCTTTACGGAGAACAATTACTCATGGAGTTAACCATCCCCATCATTGAACGTGAAGTCTATACGGTTTACAAAATAATTCCGACCCCAACCAAAATCGAGAATCACACAATAATCATTAATCCAGTCTTCCATTATATCCTCCTGAACAACGAAGCCAAAGAATATATCCCCATTTCGATCAAAGAATTCAATCAGGGGCAATTCAACCTTCACGGCGAAAAAATCCTCAAACCCGCCGAAAACGCTCGCATTGACTACAGCGACAACTGCGAAATCAGTATATTCATGAATCCCAATAAAGAAGTCCTCAAAAAATATTGCGATATAAAAATAATCCCTAACTCAAATTATTTCATACCCCTAAACAACAACGATATGTTCTATGTTCTAATATCCAAACCAATCATCGTAACTGAATATTGCCACAACCAACCATCCAAATTTCGTGAAATTAAATCAAGCGGAATTCTCCAAATAAATAAAGAGTGCAGGGTAGTAACAGATAAGATAAGTCTTCGACCTCGCTGGAATTATCGCTTCGAATCGAAGGAAGTACTTGATTTGGGCTTCAATACCATCAATACAACCTTCGAAAGCATTTTCGAAAAAATAAATTTCCTATCAAACATTACAATTCCCGACATCGATGAGAACATTCTTATTCAAGACTACTCTGCCGATTACAAGCAACTTATTGAGAAAGCGGATAAAGTCATAGAAAAAAATAATTTCAACAGAGAATGGAGCAATTTTAAATGGGAAAATGCTGGAAAATTTAAAAAATCATACTCTTTCTTCGGCTCCTCACTCCTTATCATTATCATTTTAATAGCCATCGTCATCTGGTTCTTCTACTCTCGTTTTTTCAGTCTAAGCACCTGGACAAAGCTGGCTAAAAAATTAGCAAGCGGCAATTTGGACGAAATTCCTCCATTATTCGTCCGCCATATCCCAGAGATCAACGAACCCCCTCCCACATTCTATCCCGTAGAAAACAATCGCCCCTCGTCCCCCTCTCCATCAAATATCGTCACTATTGAAAAACCGGGGGCATAAGATTCCAAAACTCTTTGTATTCTCAGAAACTTCATCATACCCCTCCCCTACAGAACCGGACCCAAAAATTACACCCTCTACACCTTCTCAAATCCCTTCACACGCTCGAAGAAATTACCATAACTGGTAGATCAAGAGACGAATTCGAATTGGGAAAAACAATTTCTATTCTGATAAACAATTCTCATCTCTTGAAAAACCTAACAAAATTCACAATCAATTACAGACTCTCTTCCACAAGCGTCAAAAACCTTTTAAAACTGGCAAAAATTAAAAAAAAAAAATGCGACGTTTAACCCTGGTCGATCATTATGACGAAGTGAGAGACGACTTTGGATCAAACTCAATAAAATTTCTTCAGAACAATTCTAAAATGAATGTGAGAATTTTCGTTCGGGACTACCTATGTCAGGAATACTAAAATACAAAAAAAACAAACAAACAATCTACAACATTTTAATCTTTTACATGTTCTTTATTCATAAAGTTAGATTTAAGCAATTTCATTAAAAAATAAGAAGAAAAAAAAATGTTTACACACAAAAAAACTTATAACTTAAGAAAGCTCTTACCAAATTACTAAAACCCATCACCTTCCTTCCTTTCCTGCAAATCGCGTTATTTCACCTTTTTGTACTAAATCTTCATAGTTACTGGCAAACTCATAATAAAACCTTGATTGCCGTAACCTTCCTCTCCTTGTCTCCACAGGCGACACGTACTCAAAATCTCTATAACTCGCATTTGGATGTTGACTCAAATGCCTCCGTAAACTATCTCGCCTTATCCCAAAAATTTTACTAATCTCTACCTGAGATGGTTTTCTACCGACGAAATCAGCTTCTTTCATATTGAAAAACTTAGCTGCCAACCAGAAACGTTGCGCGTGACACATTCGAGACACCTTCACCTTCTTCACCTTTTCTTCTTGCTGAAAGAATCGAGCATTCACTCCATCTATATCCTCAGCGTTAACCTTCTTTAACATCTCCCTCTTCTCACTGTAAATAAAATTCTCGATTTCAGCTGACAAAACCACTGCCAACCCATCAATATCCAATCCTCCAACAGTAATTGTTGGTACCGCACGCTCTACCGGGAATCGACGCTTCTCCATCTGGCCCTCTCCAGAATTTCCTCCAGATTTCAATTTCGTCTCATTCCTTAAAATTAACTTTTCTTCTATCTCATCCTCACTCGACGAACTACCTTGACTTGACGAATTATCCACACCAGATGAATCGCCAGATGAATCGCCAGATGAATCGCCTGATGAATCGCTTGTTGAACCGCTTTCACTCGTTGAACTCCCAGTAGATCCACTACTCGAACTATCCGAACTACTAGTGGACACATCTAAATCACCTTCGCTCATCATTCTTTCAAAATCCATCTCCCTCCGACTGTCAACATTCTCTGCAGTCCCCTCACCCCTTCCTTCGATCAATGCTCGACTGTCAAGTCCAGACCTTCCAAGCTCATCTTCACCTCTATCCAAATTTCCGATAACATCCCCGGGTCCACCACTTATCATTGACCCTGAACATGCTCCACACATTTCCTTCAAAACCTGAGTTTGAGCTAATTTTGCTCTCTTTTCGGCCTTCTCTTTCATCACACTATTACGAGACCACCCCACTCCCTCATTCTCCTTCTCTTCATCCAACTTTCGCTTCTTCACACTCGAATCATCCATCTCAACCAAAATATTCTTTCCCAAATCCAAATCCAAAAATCCATTACTATCTTTCAATATTATGGAATGACAATTCCCTTCTAAATCTGGATCTCCCCCGCTCAAAAACCTTACAAATCCCACCCCTCCCAACAAATCCAATCTAATAATATGCCGCCTCCCATTTCTTCGAATAACTTCTACCCCAACTGCCAATTTTCTACAACATTTAAAAAAAAAAATATATTATTCATTAATTTCCTTTTACTTTTATAAAAAAAAAAAATATATAATAAAATTCACATAATAATAAACCTTGCCTCAGCAAAATAGACACGAATTACAAACCTTGAATCACGTAAATCACATTGAATTGGATAAATTATCAAAATGTTAAATAAACATCAATTATGGCTTTAAAACACTCAAAATATTGATCTCATTCATAAATTCTTGGTAAAATTCTTAATTCATCTACTGCCAGTAAGCAAGGATTATTAAAAAAAAAAAAAAAAAAATAAAATATATATACACTTTCTAATAAAATAAAATTAATTTTAAGTTACGCCCTTTTGGAATTATTCGGGAACTGGAGAAGAAATGATTGTATTCCTCACATAATTTTAACTTTCAATACAAAAAATAATAAATTCCTAAACAACTTCTTAATATAGCAAAAATCACGAAGACAACAAATCATTTTCTCACTACAAATTAAAATAATATTATTCAAAACTTACCCTTCCATCTTAGCTTTTATTTAGTATTTCTCAAAAATAAACTCAGTGAACCTTCTCGGGATTCCCTCAACAAACTAAATTCTAAGAATTCTTTTCTATAAGTTTACACTTTGTATTCTTTTCATCTCATTATCTTTATTGACACTCGCTTAATGACAGTTGTATTTGCCATTTTCATTTTCCTTACCTACTTCATTTGGTCATTAATTAGAGGAGAAAAAGGTGGTCCAAAAATCTCGACTAATTATTTTTTTTTGTCCCCTTTTTCTCTCCTTGTCCGGGGCAGTGTAGCCATCTCGGTGCTACGCTCAATGGCCCACCATTTACTTATAC
>NW_022200470.1:0-4147 GCF_009176525.2 Contarinia nasturtii | reverse complement strand
ACAGTGAGCTCTGAATCGGATACTCAATCAGAATACAGTGAAAGTGGAATAAGCGGCACCGATTGCCAACGGTTGGTTCGAAAAAAGCAAAAAGGCGAAATGTTGATACAACCGAGAATGCTGTTCTGGAACAGGCATTTGCAGTCATTAATCAAACCAATGACGATCTTGATATATTCGGGCAGTTTGTAGCCTCCGAAATGAGACAAATTTCCGATTTGTCCATTCGAAAATTGGTTAAAAGCGAAATAATGCGAGTTCTGTTAAATTACAGCACATCCGACACCAATCAAATAAGTACGAGCACATTTCCATTAACAGAATTAAATTCAAACGAATTGTGCACCGATTATATATCTGAATATGAGTTGCTTTAGTCGTGAGAAATTTAAAATCTATTTAACAGTCCCGGTGGTGCTATTACTTTGCAAAATAAAACGATTTAAAATTTTGAATAAAATCTTCGTTCATATTTACAATGTTTACACTTAAATTGTTGCCAAATAAGACCACACCCTAACAAACTTAAGATTGAAGACCGTATTGTGACACCCGACGAGAAAACTCTTCCACCAATTGACTTGAAATTCAACGAAACATTATTTTTAAGTCACACATTTCTTAATCCAGAATGCTTAGCAATATTTATATACTTACATTTCTATTGAAAATATCGAGAGGAGAGTATGTTTTTATTCAGACATTACTCAGCCATAAGCGCTGAATAACATACTCTCTTCTCGATATATTCAATAGATTTGTTATATAAATATGTTTTCCCGAAACTGGGTCGGTTTCTTGAGGAATATCATCTTCTTCTTGAGCAGTATTCGTATCCATTACAACGAGTCCCGCATTTGTTTGTTCATCAGAAATATTTACATCCATTTCAGTGGGCTCATTGTTCTCTCCTTCCGATCCAATCATATACTCTACTTCGGTTAAGTCTTCAATTCCAAGTTGATCATTCAATTGCCATACTATTTGATATAGTTCATTTAATCTTTCGTCACACAGATTATTATTTGTATTGACGCATTCTGGCTCATCCAAAATGTCCGATGAATATTCAATCAGTCTCTTGATATTGTAAGTTGCTAGTTGAATTGAGCGCCGCTTTTGTGCATAACCTTTCGCCTCTACTTGATCAACTAAAAAGCAAATAATTCAAATTACCAATTTTTTTCTAGTTCAATTAAATGATTCTTTTAATATTTACCGAAACATTTCACCAAGTATCCTCGATAGCACGCTGGTTCTTCACGAAGATGATGGCAAATCGGCAAATTAAAATTTGCTACAACGTTTTCATTTTGTGAAAAAAAAACTTTGTGTTGTATATTTGTGTTTATTCCATTCCTGCACATGTTTAAAATGGGAATATTCTTAATCCATGCTGCCTTAACTACGCGATTTTGGTATAAATCAAGAGGTGTAATGCGCTCAATAAGCGTAATGCTTTGTTTGCCGAACTTCGTATAGACAGTGCCATCTATATATAGAATGGGATATTATTTCACAAGTTTGAGAATGAGCGCATATGTTATTCCAAAAATTGTTGAAAAATAATTTAATAAATTGTTTCATTTTTTTGTTTTGAAAATGAAGTTAGCACAATTAGCATTAGATAATTTCTATTTAAAAAAAATAAATTTATATGCGTTTTAATTTAACTTAAAAAGCCTCGGGTGTAGAGTTTGTAGATCTTGTAGAAATGATATTGTTAAAATCTCCATACGTAAACTCATAAGTGTGAGTGTGACATTTGACAGATAGATACAAAACGTAATGTTATTGTTCTCTTACATACTTGTCATACACTCGTGCGAATTATTTTGTTCTGTTAAGTTCGTTTATTCCGTTCATTTATTTTATTTATATTCTTAATCTCGCAATCAAATCGCAAAATTGCGTAAAAATGGCAATTTCTATTAACAGTTTTATTGATCTTAACACCGGCTGTATAAAATATCCTGATGCAAATGGTACAGACAATTCACTACACTCAACCGACTTAATCCCAGTATACGACAAGCTGGAAAATCAATGGCGAATGCTTGAATTGACTTCAATTCCATGGAAATACACTCTAGCGGAAAGGCCAACGACTTATCGAGAAGCGGCCAAATTATGACTCACAGCTGCTGGACGCATAAATCACAAGTTCATTTGGTTCTCGAAGAAAATTTCGCCAAAATTAAGGGCATCCAAAATTTCGAAAACTACAACCGATTTTCATCTGTGTCCTTTTAACAACCGCTTTTTAGCGAATTTTATTTTCAAGTCAAGTTTTCAAGAATTTTCATATAAATTAAATCCATAAATGAAATAAGTAATAGTAACATCATCATTTGATACCAAATTTTATGAAATAATAATAAACATTTGCATGTCGGTGATAATAATAGTATTTTATTTGATTTTATATGGCCGAAGGCCAATCAAGTGTTAATAAAAAATACCAAAATAATTTGTAAAAGGGAGAAATATTTTTTTCAGAAAGAAAAGAATTGAAATAAACTTAAATCATTACGCATTTTTGCGATTTTTCTTGAATGGGAAAGAGATTGATTTTTCTGTCTTAAAGATTAATTTTGAAGCGCTTAATACACGAATTAATCTGTAGGTTTTTCGTGTTCAGCGTTTTCTTCCTGCCCTTCTTCTGGAATTTCTGGAATAGTAGAAAAAATGCAGATTGAGCGTCGTCGTCCACGAATCGAAAATGGCAAATTGTTGGTCCGTTGAAAAGGATCGAAGGAATGCGAACGACCATTGGATCCGGATCTTTCATCGTCGTCACGGGCTTCGCGGACAGAATCAATAATGGCGTTGTTATTGTTTTTACTTGAACCAATTGATTGGCCTTGTTTCGCTTTTTCAGCATCTTCTTGTGATGCGACGCCAGCAGCGGCTTCTATGAAGTTTAAAATATTCTTAAAAAAATAGCTACGTATATCAACGGGAAATTAACAATATTTTACCTTCAATTGATTGGCAGTTCGCTTTTTCAGCGTTTTCTTGTGATTCGATGCCTGCAGCGGCTTCTATGTAGTTTAAAATATTTTGAAAAATAAATAGCTACGTATATCAACGGGAAATTAACAATATTTTACCTTCAATTGGTTGGCCGTTCGATTCGTCAGCGTTTTCTTGTGATACGACGGCAGTAGCGGCTTCTATGTAGTTTAAAATATTTTGAAAAATAAATGGCTACGTATATCAACGGGAAATTAGCAATATTTTACCTTCAATTGGTTGGCCGTTCGCTTTTTCAGCGTTTTCTTGTGATTCGATGCCTGCAGCGGCTTCTATGTAGTTTAAAATATTTTAAAAAATAAATAGCTACGTATATCAACGGGAAATTAACAATAGTTTACCTTCAATTGGTTGGCCGTTCGCTTCGTCAGCATTTTCTTGGAGATCTTGCATGGGAACATTGTTCGTTTTAGCGCCATGGACCGATTCATCATGATCTGATTCATAGACGAAATGTAATGGATCCCATTCTTCTTCTTCTTCCTCCTCCTTGTCTTTGAGACCAATGCTTGCATTGGCATTCATTAGTTCCATTTGCGCGGCTATGAGTGTTTCTATGAGAAAAAATGTTGAATAACAGTAAGCGAAAAAAATATTCATGCTAAATACCATTTTCATCGCTTCGATCGCTCTCTTGTATAGCGTTGCCATAGTTGCAATCTTCTTCATTTGAATCATCAGAATAATTGAAAACAATGCTAATATTTTCGCCATTTGCTCCATTAATGGGATTAATATGCGACGGACTTGACTGAAGAACGGAGGCCACCAATGCCACAGAAGCTATACATAATAAAAATAAGAATAGATTCCAGAGATGTACTGAGAAATATGTTGAATGAATTTTTAGCCAAAAAAATATGTAAAATTGTTCTCTTGAGACTCTTACTACTTACCCGTGCTACCACTACTACCACTATCGCTTGAGCCAGCGTTCGCTTGTTCATAATTTGCGTGTGTTCCTAGTTCTTCTTCGAATGATTTATCAATCTCGGCGTCCAAATCAGTAACATTGTCCAAGACGGCCTAAGAAGAAAACAATAACATACAGAATATGTTACATGTGTGTTTCTTATGTAAGTAGGCTGTTTTACCTTTGCGCTGTCTGTTT
>NW_022200469.1:2986-3632 GCF_009176525.2 Contarinia nasturtii | reverse complement strand
TAAAGTTTCACGTCAATAGCTCAACCGCAAGAGGTAGGGCATTATGTGAATTTCTTGAAAAATAACATTTTAAGTTAATATCTTCACACAACAATATCTAAACAACATTGATGGTAATCGTCATTTTCCATGAAACGCTTGCCACTGGTGAGCTTTCAAACAATTTGGATGAAAATAAAACACATTTTCATAGAAAATTTTCAATTTTCTTACCAAAAATGAAGGTTTTGTACGATAGGTACGACAAAGCTCCACAAATTAATCTCATTTTAAGCTAGAATAATTTCAGAGCAAAACTAATGTGATTCCAATTTGGTATACACCCATTTGAACGCATCGTATAGCTGGAACACTGTAATTTGCATAGCAAATTTTGAACAATGAACGTGGGGCAAAAATATAAATATGAAACATGATTTAATCGAACTATAATTCAATTCTAAACCTATTTCAATGACTGAATTCGATCAATTTTGACCGTATAAATGGGTTTTGAAAGCGTTCTGGTCTGATTTGCGCATTAATATACTGGCCGAGGTGAATGTATGTTTTGAACTCGCAATATACAATGGATCATTTTATGAAGAACCAAAAGTGTCATTGGTTTTAAATCCACATGAAAAAATAAGTGAAGAAAACATCTTAT
>NW_022200469.1:0-2976 GCF_009176525.2 Contarinia nasturtii | reverse complement strand
AAAAATAAGTGAAGAAAACATCTTATTCTGATACAAATTTAACGTGAACTTATAGTTTTATATCTCGCCTGATGATGGAAACATTGTTTCCGAAAACGTTAGAATTTTATAAAAAAAATCATGTTAAATTTGTATCAGAATTAGAAGTTTTCTTCACTTATTTTTTCATTTGATTAACTGATACAGTTTGTTCAACAACAACAATAGAATATCACATATTTAACGAAAATACTGAGCTCTTGCGGCACCATGTTGTAGTGCTATTGTCATGAAACTTTGCACATATTATTTATACACCATATGGAACAATATCCAGGAGTAGCACTGACAAAATTCTGACTTGTGTTTTTAGGGCCAGTCTATTGTTGAATATAATCCGGTGCATCTGTTTGGTACCTCAATCTATTTTCTTGACGTAGAAGAATAAGTGCGAATTACTAAAAAATGTGAAAGCAAGCAAGCAGGAATGTCCTTTGTTCAAAACTTTCAATATTTTTTTAGACTTTTTAAATTCGATGTGTCAGTCGAGAGGGCTTCAACAGCATGGAATCTGAAACATTAATTAAGATATTCAAACTAGATTTTTTTTATTCCTTCTCGCGTAATTTCCACTGCTTGGACTGATAGTTTCATTACAACGGAAACAATAAATTTGCGAGCGAGTCTTTTGATTTATTTTCACTCGTAAATTATCTTCTTATTTGGTCTTCTCTTTTGTCGTCAACGATATTGACATTGGAGCTTCCAAAATTTTAAAATGAAGTTTTAGAAACATTTCGTATAAAATCTGTGCTATGAATTAATGTTTTTTAACCATGCTCACAACTAAATGGAATAATCAATCACTCTTTAAAAAAACTACATCAGTACAATGAAACTCATCGCACAATCCCACTTTTACACGAGATTCTCTGCGGCATGCAGAGCGACAACGCTGATAGACATCACAATGATTTATAATGTTGAATATTAACTTCGATTATTCTCTTTTCTGCTTTTATTCTCTCCACAATTATTTCGATGCCAATACCAAACGATTTGCAATCAGAAACAGGTTAATAAATATATGTGCACGTCCGCCTGATGCTTCTTCTCATTTAAACATTTATACAGCCAGTGAATGTACGTGTATGCACAAGCACATGTGTGTTTGCTAGACTGATTCATAAATAAAGAACGTAAACATAAAAACTGTTTTTATGTATGGTGTCTGAATGTATGTATTCATAAATGTCGATTGTGCTCTTTTTGTTTTCATCTGTCTCACTTTTTTTATGCTACACATATAATACGATGCTATGATCGAGATGGAGTGGCATTGACGATCATAGAATAGTGATACAGTTTTATCATAGAACATACAAACGACTATACAGTCGAAAATTCGCGTCGAAGATGAGAGAAATAAACAAAAAGTGAAAACTAGAGCACAAGAGTATTATCGATCTTGTACAAAGAAGAGAATATTTATCTTGTTTCACGTGAATAGAAACTAACTAATTTCGCGTGAATAGAAACGGACTAAATATCTTTTATGGCGAAATTAACGTCAGACATATTTTTTATAGCGTTTTGTTAAAATATAGAAAACTTTCTAATGTCATACAATCACAAATACGGGTTATAGTGCCACTTTTTTGGGGAAAAAAATTATCAAACACGTTAGATGGCGTTAGTTTAAATGTAAATTTCTATGTACATACGGTGGCGCCGCCCTACACCAAAAATTACTGAACTATAGAGTAAGGTACTATTGTACAATCAGGTTCATCATGAAAGTGTGAAAAATCTTTAGCGAGTACCTCTGCTCTTAAATTAAAGAATATTCCGATGCCGAACATTTGTTTTGGCCTCGAATTTTATCCCGCTTGAAAGGCTTGAAATATCGAACAAAAATTATTTTGAACTAGCTTATAGAATACGCATCTACCACCGTGCGCAAAAGTTCGTCTTACTCCTGTTTTCCATCTTGACAATTTCTTTGCCAGCATGTGGGTACTAACCAGTAAACATGCTCAGCGTATCAGAATTTTTTTTCAAAATTCCTATTGGATGTGGTAGAAGAGTCCAAAATAACACGTTTGGCATCAAAAAAATTTCCCCAAATTCATATACCCCCCAGATACGCCCCCTTGAAGTGCCAAAAATCCCCTTTTTGTGTTATATACGGTCATCAATATCTTTTTAACGATGCAGAATATTGGAATAATTTCTTCGGCAAATTTGTAGCCCTTGAAGAGACAAAAAAAAAATTATCACCAAAGGAAGGGTCAATGACCTCTTGGGGGTAAAAATGACCCCAGAAGTAACCCATTATGGCAATGACCAAAATGGGGTCAAAAACATTCCAAATCTCAAAATTGACCCCATTTTTAGATTCCTCCTAGAAAACCATATGTCCTGAATCCCCAGAGCACCCCTTGTACCCTGAAATCGCGTACAAATGTGAAAAAATCCAATTGAGTCTGTGAAAAATTGATTGTATCTTGAAACTTACATCAGATTCGGGTTTCTCGTGCCAAAAAACCCCCACTACACATTTTTCCAGCGTTCAAACTGAAAGAATATCATTTTAAGGCATTTTTCTCATAAGTGCCTCTTCAGAGTCTAAGTTTTACACCGATCAATCAATGTCGTAGTGTCCAATCATCCCGTAAAGTCAGATTTTGAATTTCATGTCTGAGCACGAAACCATCGTGTCACCAAAATGGTTGACAAATGATCAAAAAATGTATGGATGTGGGTACTCCATCCGGACCAAAAAAGATTACACCGGTCAACAGATATTGCTCAAAAACTAATCAGCACGTCTCCTAGTAGTCCCAAATCATCCTGCAATGTCAGAATTTGAATTGAGTTTTTGGAAGAAGACTTATCGCGGTAACAAAAAAGGTGTCGATTTTTCTCCTGTTCAGGGCCTCTATTTTACACACATTATTCAATATCACTGAAAATTTAACCAGCTGTACTCTACGT
>NW_022200468.1:4332-4437 GCF_009176525.2 Contarinia nasturtii | reverse complement strand
TAAATGTGCATAACTGCATATATTTGGTGTATATTTGGTGTATATTTCGTCTATGGCATGTTTTTACTTTTCCGCACACCTAGTGTAGGGAAGGTATTGTATTAG
>NW_022200468.1:0-4232 GCF_009176525.2 Contarinia nasturtii | reverse complement strand
CAACAATAACATATCATATCATGATAAATATTTTGGTTCGTTTTGGTCTTTCTTCAGATGGCTAAATCTAAATTGGCTCTTCTAAAATATAATGCATTGTGTTACACATGCGGGTCTATGTAATATATAAGACTAGGGGCTTTTATCTTCAAATGTATACGATTTATACTGTAAATAGTAATAACATATTGCAAAATCATCTGTAATACGCGCAAATAAATGTGCATAACTGCATATATTTGGTGTATATTTGGTGTATATTTGGTGTATATTTCGTCTATGGCATGTTTTTTCATTCTCTTTTGTTCGGATCTTCGTCGATTCTCTGTGTGTGTACACTGCAGTTTAAAATACACCTTATTCACTGGTATAGGCGAGAAATTTTAATCGTATATATGATGAATAGGACGTGAATATTGTGTATAAATTTGAATGAACGAATAGATGAAAGCCCCAAGATATAAGATTGAATATATGAATACCTTTCGTGTGGCTCGTTTTGAAAGAGATTTGAATTAGCTACAATGAAAAACGATGAATGCTGTCTAAATAAACACAAACTATCGCATTTTTTAAGATAATAGAATGTGGTGAATTGTAAATACGACCTCCTCACAACATATTTGAAATCAAAAAGTCCTTAATTTACTCAAAAAGGTTTATAATTTTGGTAAAAGTTTCACTATTCATCATAGTGTTGAGATATCATGTTGTCGTTTCAATCGTGTGTTGTCGTGTGTTCATTCGTTAGCAATGTGGAAGTTGATTAGAACGTTTGCCCTGGGTTAAACATGCATAGCTTACTGAACAAGATAAATGAATAATTTAAAAATTAAATAAATAAATAAACGAAACACGGAGCATGTGAGTGATGTATGTACAAATCGTCTTAAATAAAATATGGACATTTAATATATTGCGAAAACATTGAGTGTAAAGAAGAAATCACTTTGCCATTAATGTGCACCATGCAGAGGATCTAAATTGATATGTCTTCTACATTAAATTATAACATGAGGTACAGAACTCTCGCAGCAAGCCTAACGTGCAAAGCATTTTGTTTGAAACAAAAAATTTGATGATGCTGCCCGAAAAATATATCTATATATTTCGACTATGAATCATTTGCACGACATCTTTTATACATAACAAGCTCATCTCACAATTGATTCACTGTATAAAATTACAATCTCACAAACCTTAAGTACCATCTCATTAAAAAATATTGGTCCAAAGGAAATGTTGCGCACATTCAAAACATACCGTTCGGCTTGTTATTTTCGTAAGCAGATAGAATCACATGGAGTAATTTCGTGTACAACGCAATATAGATTTAAAACGTGCAAACAATGCTATTTCGCATCGGTTCAACTTAAAGCTCTCAATTTTGTTTGTTCAATGTATTACCAACCACCATGAGTCCCTGTATATTAACATAGGTGAGAAAAAAGTCGCACAATAATGCGCCATCTTTTGACGTGGTTATCAACATATGTAATTACAAAGATGGAATTGTTGGATGGTGTTTTGACTAAATTTTCATATCGGTTGTTTTCAACCACAATTCGCACACGTCGCCAGATGGCGTTTTTACAATATGACATCTATCAGTCATGATGGTTGTGTATTACATGGAAATTTGACATACGAAAAAAAAAACAAAGATAGACACAAAAATTGGTATGAAAAATAAAACATCAATATCTAATCGATAAAAATATTAAAATATACGAAAATTGCTAACAGATGTTTATCGCCAGCAAATAATGTTTAAAATGAGGCCAGATTGATTTATTGCAGATTGGGAACATTTAAATTTTTCGAATTGTTGAAGAGAGATTTTAAAATTGAAAACATTCCGAACAAACGTAGAATGTATGTTTCAAAACAACAACAGCTTCTTCTACTCGGGGCGAATCACTTTATTTTAAATTATACCTTTTTCATATCGAAAGTTGAACAACAGTGCTTTGGGTTGTAACACGTTTGCTCACCAAACTAATCAATCTCATTCCATAAACTTCTACTTAAACAAAAATTTCGATACATCTTATTAGTTAATGGTTTCGATCGTCTTATCGTTACGCACATAAAGCTTTGGATCGATGAGCATTTTATAATTATTTCCATTTTGTTTCCATCTAACACGCACGAATGAAAGTTCGGTAAAAAAATAAACTTTCAGTTTGATTATATAGAGTAACGCAACACTGGTCGAAGCGCCAATGAAAATGGACAGAGAGTGGTTTTCGTAACAAGGGTAACGGTACAAGTTGTTTTTTAAAATATAATCTAAGCTTCGCTCATTCGATTGGAAACATTTTATGATTGCTTATTTAATATGCTCCATTTAAATATTTCATTTTGATCTACTGAAAATAATCGATTATAAATTGATGGATTTGATATATTTCATTTTCATTATGAATATAAATTACTTGTCACCCGCATTCGTCACATGAATGAATTTCGATTTACAATCACACAATATACAGAATTTTCAATGTATTTGTTTATTTATTTAAATTACATCATGTTTACATTGATAATTTGAAATAATTGTCGATTTATTGACCTCATTTTCAGCTGATTCAGCCTCGCTGAACAAGGACGTTTACTATAATTTTCATGTGAGATAATTAGATAAGAAAAGTTGAATGCACCCAAGAATGTAAACTTGATCCATCGCCACAAGATTATTCACCAAAAATATGAGATATTTTTTAATGACATTAAAATCTTTGCTAATTTGAAAATTGATAAGATTGCTAAACCACAACTTACTACAGTGACGATGAAAACCGACCAAAAAAGTCAAGAAGAATTTAATTTACATTTAAATTAGTCGAACTTTGGTCGTTGCGCGTTTTCTCTTATCCATTATAATGCACAACACGATACTATCTCTATCTCTCTCTCACTCTCTATTTAGTTCCATTAGTCTGTGTCTAAAATGTTCAGTGCGTTTTGTGAAAAAGGGACGGTGAATGTTTTGAATATTGTCGTAAAACAGAAAAAAAGTGATTCAAGTGATATGGTGAAAAATAAAGAAGAAGTAAATTATGGGAAAAATCGTGATAGAAAATAACAGCGGTAGACTATTGCATAAACCCCGGAATACGAAATGAACAAAAAGTGTACACAGAAAAAATTACTGACGTAAACTCTTGTGAAAGATTAGCAAAGGGAAAATTTAAAGATTTTTGAGTGCATTTTGTTTTTCAGAAGAAAAAAAACTCACAATGAATTTCAAATTAGATCTTTTCTCATGTTGCTTTGCGTGGTTGAATTTTCCCTTACCTTCACTGCTACTCAGGCTGAATTGGAACGAAATTGAAAAATAATTTTTTTTTTTACAGAAGTTATCAAGACACATAACTAATACCTTCTTTCACACAGCAATCACACAATAGATACGCAAATGATGCAAGCTTAGCAAAACGTAAACATACGATTCTTTTTTCGTCATGCAAAAAAATAGATCCCTTTTACCATCGCTTTTGCTTATATGGCCAGCGTAGCGTTTCATTTTTTTTTTAAATATTTACGCTTGATTAATTCAATGAAGTCATTTTTTTTCTAAGTGAAAAACGTATTCAATCATGATAAAACAAACTTAAATCGATATGAAATGAATCGTTGCGGAGAAAAAGTAGCTCTTATTTTTCTTCAAATAATACTGCAACATGAATTTTCACACGGTTTATTTGTTGTAATACAACAAATAAACTATTCATAAAAAACTTTATGTTGCAGTATTATTTGGAGAAAAATAAAAGCTACTTTTTCTCCGCAACGATTCAAATAATATAGAAAGGTAAATCTAAAATATAAAAAAAAAATGAATTTTATAATTGTAATAAAAAGAGATTCATTTTTTATTAAATTAATCTGCTGATTTCATTCAATCAATTTTGTATTTTTTCAAAGAAACTACCATCGCCGATAAAACGATTATACTTCTGGTCATGATTTTCCCATACTTTTTGCACTTGAAATTCCAGACACGCATCTGTACACTCCAACAGAAAAAAAACACGAGAAAAACAAAGATAATTTAAACAATCAATTTTACACAACGATTCAAAAAAAAAAAAGTTTACGAAGTAACTGTCAATAGCGTATTCGTCTTTCAGTTTTTTGCAACATATAAGGAATAGCAATAATTCCCGATATGTGTACATATAGGGTGGGTCAAATTATTAACCTCAAAGGCTTTTTGAGATTATGGT
>NW_022200467.1:0-3072 GCF_009176525.2 Contarinia nasturtii | reverse complement strand
CATAAACGCTGCCTTTGATTTCACGTTCTTGATAATCTTTTAGCAGAATTGTAATCGGATCGGTGTTATATTGAATTTTTTATCGAATACTGTTCTATATTTGGATAATCTGACAGGGTCATTAACTTTAAATTTAGCACTTCGTCGTCGAAGTTGATATTTTTTTATTGCTTCAGCGGCAGCTGTTGACGGTTCCAATCGTTTATAATTATAAACGGTATCAAGTAATTGCTGTTCATTTTGAGCATTTACTTCAACAGGTTTCATACGAATAGTCGAGTGCCTTTAATCCCATGAAAAGAAAAATATATCTTTATTTTCCGAATCTAGTAATATGATAAAGAATATGCTGAATTACCAACTGTTGTTGTAATCATGTATTGTATGCGATAGAATTCCCAGCCATTTATAATTTCCTTGAAGACTAAATTGTGTATAAAGACGGCGTTTGATAGTTTTTATCAAGCGTTCGACTATGGCCGCCTTCATTACGCTAAACGTTGAATAGTGATTAATTTTATTATCATTATTTTTATTATTTTTATTTTATTATTATTTATTATTGATCATTTTCTCGCTTGTACGGCTGCATTTCAATCAAATCAGCCTGTATAGTATAATCAGATGAGATTTTTTTTAAAGATTTCACATTTTTCCATGTTTGTCGCGATTGAAAAACCTGCCAGATCCAACTCCAAATTATTGAGCCTAAAAAAAGTTTTTCTGAATATTGTCTTTTCTGGTTCAATTCCATTTTCGAATACTTGTTCCATTGTTAGAATATCGTTCAACTTCCGACTCGATTGCGTTTCGAAACGCTTTATCTCTTCAGAGCAAAATTCATTTACGGTAGTACACGTTTCGCTAATCGCTCTGCTCAAAATCGAAACTTCAAAAGCATATTGGCGATTTCTGTCCCACATAGACATTTATCGTTCTGTGAACATCTGCCTGCCGTGAAAAGTCGATACTGAATATCATTAACAGTAAGCTTATTATTCTAACCATTATTATTCTGAAAATCGGATAATATTCATTTAAAATATATTGATATGATTTTTCTAAAAATAATCAGAAATAAAAACCTTTTCCTAAATGAACACAACGTCAACATACGATAGTGATGAATAATAAAACTATAGTATATATACTGCTTATATGTTGGGATAATCTTCATTTTTATTTACGCGCATATATTTTTTTATTGATATTATCGACGGAATGTCAACGAACGTTCGTTTTCGTGTTCGTTCGTGTTCGTTCGCGTCCGTACTCTCGGTGATGTAGCAGCCCTGCGCGGTCATCAAGAGGCGAAGCATCAGATGAGTAGTGTGCGCATGTATTGGTCAAGGCATACATTCACACAAATATCAATTGTCAAGCATTCTTTCTTTTTTTCTTTACTACTGTAAGTACTGTAAAATAAGTGTTTCACATAAAATATTCCAAAATAAATCAAATTTTATTTGGAAAAATACATTTGTACGAGCGACAATTTGACTCATTTTTGGTGTACAACAATACGCAATGGCTAACATAGCCCAGCAAAGACTCGAAGAAGAAAGAAAATCATGGAGGAAAATTCATCCATTGGTAAGTAATATTTTGCTGAAAACAAAAAAATGTCTTTTTTTTTATTTGTAGAATTTTGTTGCGTGTCCAACCAAAAATCCGAACGGCACATTGAATTTAATGATTTGGAATTGTGGTATTCCTGGCAAAAATGGGGTGATTATTAAAATCATTTTCCCGAAAACATGGCAATGAAAGAATGCGGCTATTCAAATGTCAATGACGTTCGTTTGTCTCTTGCTCGCCTTTTTTTTTTGTTCAATTCGACAGTATAATCATAATTTGTGTTTTTTCTCCTTCTTTCTTCTATTTTCATCACCAATGTTCGATAGACACCATGGGAAAATGGTTTTTATCAATTGCAAATGATTTTCAAAGACGACTACCCGATGAGCCCACCGGTATGCATATTTAAGCCGAATCTTTACCATCCAAATGTTTACCCAACTGGAACAGTGTGTATGGCATTGCTTGACGAGAAAAGAGGTTGGCACTGTGGTGTCACCATCGTAATGATTTTGCTTCGAATTCAGAGATTATTGAACGAACCTAACCTCGAGGACGCCGCACAGGCCGAAGCGTATACGGTCTACAGTGTAAATCGTACAGAATACGAAAAGATAATTCGCGCGCAAGCTTTATATTTCCAAATTGGTGCAAGCGAAAATTTAGCGAATATCTCTCGTAAAAATGAGTAAGATTCATTGAAACGATTTTCTTTAGACATTGTCGATTTAAACCAAAAAATTATTTTTTTATACAGTTGCACACATTCGAACCAAGATGAAGTGCTGAAAATGGACATTTCCAAGCCCAAAAGAACCTATGTTGTTGATATATTTTATTATTTGATCGAAAATAATATGATGATCATTGATCCCCCATTGCAAATAAATGCACTCATAACCAATCACACAGCAAATGCACATCGACTCTTATTGATTGCGAACAAATTGTTTGGGTGGCTAATGTCCAAGTTTCAAATAATTGACGCAAATCAGTTGCATGTAGCAAAAACTGCCAAGGCCTTAAAAGCGATTACAATGCACGGACTCCGACTTAAAAGCACCAAAAACGATGGCATCATTCAAACGCCATTCGAAGAAATTCTATCAAACGAAGCTATCCTTTTTGGACTCAATTCACAAGTACAGGTGAAAGAAAAAAAAACATTTTTGAAATGAGTCTTTGACGTTTGTGTAATATTTTTTTTATATTTATTCTATTCACAGAAAGAAGTTTTACAAACCTACCAAAACAATCCAAGACGCAATATTGTAGTGACAGGGTTCGTCGGATTTGGAAAGACAGTCGCAATTGCAATTTGCATGCTATTGCGAATCGAAGTGAAAAAAACACATCCACAAATAATTTATTTGTGTTCCAATAATGATGCGGCCACTGATTTTGGCATACTTATACAGCGTATTGGTATTTCCATGGGTATCAAGATTGGTTACGCCATTCAAAACGGAGAAACCATGTACGGCTCTATTGATA
>NW_022200466.1:0-1644 GCF_009176525.2 Contarinia nasturtii | reverse complement strand
ATTGGTGTCATAGATCATGAAAAAATATAAAAGTTCGAAAATCAGTCCACCTGTCTTCAAAATATGGTCCTTTGTAGAAAGGGTCAAAATTCAGTTTTATGGCCATAGATGGCACCTAGGGGGATATTACGTGTATATAGTCGCAATTTATTGACAAATATTTGCGACACATTGATTTATATTCGTATACGAATATGAAACCACTTTTTTCAAATATGCCACCAATATATTCCAAAATATTATACAAAATACTCTTGTAAATATTAGAGTACATGTACTTGCTAGAGTACAAATCGTAAAAATATATATTATTGAAAAGAAAAATAAAATAAAACATTTTTTTTAATTATACAAATCAAGAAAAAACCATTTTTTCGGTTTTTCATTAAAACATTTTCTTTTCAACAATCTTTTTACAATGAGTCGTTTAAGTAACTAGAGTAATACTCTAATAGCTAGAGTATTTTGTTAAGTATATTGGAATATATTGGTGGCATATTCGTATATATTTGTTTATATTCTTTTGCGAAGTTGTTTCGCAATCTTCCCCTAGGATGGCACTTAAAGGTGTCATCGGACAAGTTTGACGTCCGGTCGTTCGTCCGAATATTTTATGGAAAATTCCGACCGACCGTCCGAATGTCCGAAAAAAGATTCGTAAATATTTATGTCCGTCCGTTCGTGTGATATTAAATTATTCGAACGAACAACCGAACATTTATTTTGTCCGAAACACCGATATTCGGACATTCGAACAAGGGTCGTTTCGGACACCCGAACAAATTTTTAAAAATATTGTATACATCTGTTTTTCTTTCATGGCATTTTTTATTTGATGAAAAATTTATTTTTATTGTGTAAAGAAAGTTACAATTTGTAATTAAAAAACGATCTACCCATTGTTAGTAAATCATAGACATAATTTCAATTTGAAAATGCTACATTGTAAAATATATATTTAAGTTATCTAAATATTTGTACTAGCAAGGCGCAAAATTTGAAATATTCTATTTAGGAGCGACGGTGCTGCTATATGCACAGTCAAGTGAGTAAAACATGCGTGCATTTGACAAGTTGTCAGTGGTGACAACAAACCGTCGTACCGAAATTATGCTCAAAGTGTCACACAGCTAGCGCCACGACGGAATTCAATGTAATCTATACTAAGTTGCCGCCAACTAGTGAAAAGACTTTTGCTCAGTTACAAACAACTGACTAGAACTCCATAGTTGTCCGTAGTGGCGCTAGCTGTGCTATAGTTTTGCATTTTATACAGTTTCTTATGGAACATAATTGCAGTGTGCAAACCGTCGTAATATTCAACGAACATGTTTTTAAGAAACAATTGTGTGAACAACTCGGAACAGCTAAAGTAAATTGAACATTTTTTTGATAAGAACATTTTGAAAATAAACAAAATTATCTCTGAAATCGCTGTTGCTCGACTTGGTGAAGAAAGAAAGGCGTGGAGAAAAGACCATCCATTTGTAAGTGATTGTTTTTCATTCCGATTATGATGCCATTGGCACTAAATTAAAGGTGGCAACGAACCTATTTTTTTTTTGTTCGTTCGTTCGAAATTTAAATTTCGAACGAACGAACGAACATTCGAACGAACGCGAACAATCAAACATTAGTTTTTTA
>NW_022200465.1:5084-6673 GCF_009176525.2 Contarinia nasturtii | reverse complement strand
CCGCATTGATTATAAACCGATTTTTGTAAGACTGGGAGAAGTAAGTAGAAATTAAATTACTTTTTTTTTGTAAAATGCAGTCAAACGCTTATAAATAAAAATTTTCTTCAAAATGGTACTAGCGAGGGGCAATATTGCGCATTCGATCCGGCAGGAAGGAATGATAGTTGCCGAGGTGACATTGAAGGCCCACTTCAATACTTTCCTGATGGTGATTCAAACATTGCAACAATAGTTGGATCGTTTCTTTTGGAATCTGCCTGGTGTTAACATGCGTGTTGCTCATTATTTTGATTGGATAGAGTCGATCGTGTGGCCAGGCTTGCAGTCGAATTGAGTGCTAATTGCGTTTTATAATTTGCGCGTATTTTTTCATCTAATAAATCACTAATATAAGTTATGATTATTATTATTATTTATTAGTATACGGTGTATCAATCTGTGTAAAATTTACACGTGCAATGATTAAATACACTTGCTGCCAAAAGGCCAATTACATTTTCTTAAAGCTAATACATTTTATGGTAAAAAAGTAGCGAACATTGTAATTAAAATTAACATTTTGGTTGAATCTATATAAATAATTAAATAAATAAATTCTGATATAATTTTAATATATACTAAATCAATTGCTCATAACATTTATATATTTCAGCTGCATATTTTGATTTAAAGAGATCATGAGATTCAATAGAGCGTATTTCTTCAGAAATTTTATTCCAAGTTATGATTACATCAAATGGGTTTTTACCAAACAAATAATAAAGATTATTTTTTTTCAGTTTGAAGCAAAATTATCATGGAAAAATACGCCCGTCGAATGTTTTTTATTCATATGACTCTTGTTGTTTTTCTCTACGTATTCGAAATTCATTTGAAAATGTAAACTTTGAGGCAATCGCAACCTTAATCATCATTCAACGTCTGAATAGAGAGTAAAAATAAACGGATGCTAATCTTAATCTACACAGCAAATTTCTTATCACATTTTCAAAGCTCCTCGAGAAATCGATGCATATTTCAAATCAGGGACCGGGTCGCGTATAATTTTATACTAGCATAAAAAACGCAGACAGTATAAATATACAAAGTATAAACGCAGACGCAACATATCCATCGCTGTTCGCTATGTATGAAGCATGCGAATACATGTTCGTGTGTGCATGTGACCATTGAGAGACGCACGCACATACATTGTATTTATTGAGCACAGCACAAAGCGAACAGCGACGGATATGTATCGTCTGCGTTTATACAAAGTATAAATATATGCGACCCGGTCCCTGTTTCAAATATGACATTCAATCAGTTCAATATCATCATCATATTATCAATATTTTTCGATGATAAAAATGTAGATCGATCGGTGAAGCGAATTAGTTTTCGTTCAGTTTCAGAGCTGGCAATATTTGCCCTATCCGCACACGTAACGATTTTTTTGGTAATTTTAACTGAAAAAATGTAACGCTTTTTTCATTTAAATTTACTGTAAACTTTTCATTTTATTTTCTAAAAAATTTCCCATAAAATCTACAATTAAACTTGAGTAAATATTTCTGAAAAAAATCGGTTTATTTTATGGATTTTTT
>NW_022200465.1:0-5074 GCF_009176525.2 Contarinia nasturtii | reverse complement strand
TTAAATTTGAGTAAATATTTCTGAAAAAAATCGGTTTATTTTATGGAATTTTTTTCGGTAATATGAAGGGAATTTTTTTTGATATATTTACTGAAAATTTATAGTCAATTTTATGGAATTTTTTTTGGGTAATATGAAGGGAAATTTTTTAGTTATTTTTACTTTACAATTTTAAATTGAGATCTAGATTGATGTGATCATTCAATCGAAGTGCATTTGTTTTACGTTGGTTGAAGAAAATAAGTTGATTTTGAAAAGAAATTGTTTGGTGTATTTGGATATTTTACACAATTCAAATGATTTCTGAATAGAAATGAAAGTGAACACAATATATTTTTGATGAATAAAATGTGCTACTATCAAATAAACGGGACCTTATATCTTAAATTTCTTTTCCGAATTTTGATCGAAAAAAATTCATTTCTTGCATTCGAACCCGCAATGAGATCATAATTGTGCCAAAAATTTTCGTATTTCTCAAGACATTGTCTATGCTTTCCGTAGCAAAAGTGTTAATTTTTTACCGGTTTTCAATTGATGTAGTTATAATTATTGAATCGCTGAATCGTGTCAAATGCGTGTTTTGTTGAAATTGTGTGCTTGAATGTGTTAATAAATTCATAATCAAGTGGCACAAATTGACCCCATACGGTTGTTTATATTGATTATAAACTGTGACGATCGTAATGCACGTATAAAGCGAAAACGTTAAAAGCGAAAAAAAGTATTATCAGTGTATTCATTTCTGATTCACGGCGATGACGTCGAATAGAACGCAATGAATATAGCTCTATTCAAACCAAATATAGCAAAATTCGATTTGAAATCAGTTTGCCTTTTTTGCTGCGATAGATCCGGAAAACTTGAAGTTTAACAATACATTGCGTTTCTCATTTCAGTTCGTATCTCTTTGTTGTTTACGGTGTGTGGAAAAAATGGAATTTCGTTTTATTTTATAAAAGATGACGTCATTAACTGTGTTCATTCTATACTTTGCTGTCATGTTGATAAGTGGTATTCCAGGTAGTTTCATTCAATAAATTTTTTTATAAAAAATTCAAGTCTTCATTGGCGCATTTACTCGTTACTTTTTCGCACACACCTAGTGTGTAAAGGACTTATTGAGCAGGACTACTGATTCTTACGGTCGGGCATCGGATTTTTTTCACGGCAATTAATCAATATTGCATAGTTTTATGATTGAATATATTTTGAAATATGACAATGAATATAAACAAAATGAATCAGTTTAAAGTTTTCATGCTCAAAAAATCATTCCCATAGTGTGGGACTATATATGAATATTTTTGAATTCGAAAATCAACTGTTGAAAAGGTTTATTTTTGGTATTAAAGCGATTCACTTGGTTTTGTTATGCTTATTTTCATTATTTAAATTGACTCCAATCATAAAACTACGGAAAGCAATTCGATTTCACATTTAATAAAAAAATCTCTTTCGACGGGCACTATATGTGAATATGTGGACGATATTTTTTTCGATCAAAATTTAAAATTGAATAATTCTTGATAGTTTTATGATTTTAGTGAATTTTATTAGTGCCAATAAACACAACAAAAATATTTAAATCTCTTGAAAACCGAAAATAAAATATTTCAACCGTAGATTTTTGAATTCCATATTTCTCATATATTGCGGAACTATGGAAACGATTTTTTTTCCATGAATATTTGAAATCGAATTGTTTTTGTTACTTTTTTAATTCTAAATTAATCATTCAAAAACGTCAATTAAATCGCTTAAATATCCAAAACAAAAATGTTCATCTCTCAATTCGTAAATTTAATATTTAATAAACACTCAAAAATATGTATTAGCACGAAAAAACCGAAAATAATGGTATTTTTGCGATACAAATCATTTAAAACCATAAATATCATCATTTCAAAGTGTACACATAGGGTGTGCGAAAAAGAAATAATTGTGCGAAAAATATAGAACATGTGTTAAATAAACGCTGACTATTATGTCGCTACGTGCTGATCATGCGAAAATCATTGTATTTCTGTTGAAATTGAATACATGTCAATCGTGTAATAATGAACTTTGATCAATTCTAGCCACTCGATTCAGGCGAGCCGAAAACCTGTAAGTATTTTTTTTTTCTAACCATAAATAACTGAAACATCGTATTTTGTGTATTATAATCCTTTAAAATACCTTCACTGCAGAGAAACATGGCAAGTCTTTCACAAGGCTGCTCTAACTGGTAAGCAATGGACATATTTTTGGAATTCGTTAAATTTATCCATAAGCATTAGTGGTCAATACATTTGAAATCGTTTAATATTCTACACAGGCGATGTACAAAAAATCGGAGAATTAATAAGAAACAGAGTGGACGTTAATATCAAAAACCGTAATGGTTGGACACCTTTATTAACCGCAACTTACTATGGTAGTTTCAAAATTTGGTTGCATTTTGTCCAAATACATAGAATAGCACAAATATTTGAATCTCTTTCCCTTCAGATAAATCTAATGTAGTTGAGTTGTTGACAAGGAATGGTGCTGACATTAATTTAAAAGAAAAAGGCGGCTATAGCCCACTATATACAGCTTCTTTTAATGGTAACAAAATCATTTTAATTTAAATATTTTTATTTTTTTTTCGTATAGAATGTTGAAAGCCATTTCCATTAAAAGTGTATTCAAGAAGATGATTTTATTATCAAATTAAGGTTATGAGCGTGTCGTTGAAATATTAATTGAAAAAGGTGCGGATGTAAACATCAGTAATAAGAACGGATTTACACCAATAATTATCGCCGCTCAGGAAGGTGATTCTAATCGATTCTCTATAGATAAAAAAAGTTCCATAATATTTGTATCAAAATTATTTTCATAGGTCATGGGCGAGTTGTTGAAATGTTGCTTAAAAATGGGGCCAATGTCAACAGTCAAAATAACTTTGGATCGACGCCCTTGTTTTGGGCTTCAAGAAAAGGTAAAGCAATCGAATATGATGTTACTCTCTTCAAATCGTCAAAATTTTATAAATATTTGAATCTCTATTTTCTTAGGTCATACTAATGTAGTTGAACTGTTGATAAGGAATGGTGCAGACATTAACTTGAAAAATAACGACGGCGATAGTGCGCTGTATACATCCTCTTTTGATGGTATTAAAACCATTTCAGTGTTTAAGTAGGGTTACAGCCTTAGCCCCCTTAGCGTCAAAATTTCCTATGTTCTGGTTGATTTCCACGGACGGTCACCACAGCGGTGTTTTTCAAAAGGCATTTTTGATTATTGTCTTGTTGGAAAGGTCTCTCAGTAAGATAAGATAAGATAGATACTATCTTTTATCTTATCTAGATGATTTTAGAAACTTAAAAAATCATCTTATCTTTATCTTATCTTTTGGCTTTTTTGGTATCTTATCTTTATTTTTTAAGATAAATAATAAGATATTTTGGTCATTTATTAAAAAAAAAATCATCAATTGTCGGTATGATTAATTTGTTCATTGAAGCGAAAATGATCAATTTCATGACTCGATTCGTCAAAATTATATTCGAATTCTTCGTTATTAAATTCCATTGCACGCTCATTGAAATCAGGTTGATTGCATTCAAGAAATTTAGAGAAATTCACCTTCGTATTGCATAAATGGCAAAAACTCGAATCACAGCAATGAAATCTCTAATAACGTGCTAGATGGTGTCGACACGAGTGGACGGATTTTTAAATTTATTTGAACGACGCGATGTTACTATACTTGTCCATTACAACGTACATGTAACAGAAGAAACACAGAGTCCATGTCCACGCTAGTGGATATAAACGATTTGAACCGTCAATGTGAACTAGATCAAGTTATAGAACTTTACATAGGATCATATACGATGAATATGGATTACACAGTCTGTTTCAAAATACCGTCACCAATATCGACACCATTTGACATCAAAATTTTGACAGTAAAAATATGTGTTATTGTTGTTGTCGTTTCATTGCTGTGACTCGAATCGCTTTGCAAAGGTCGCTTCCATCATCCGTAACAATATGTGTTATTTTGTGCACTGGTAGATCATATTTTTAAAGGCTTTTATAAGTATTTTGGTCAAAGCATCCTATGATTGTTTGCCATTTATCTGTCAAAAAGCTAAAACAAACGATTCCCTCTGATAGGACGATAAATAGTGCACAGTAATGCGTATAAAACTACATACGATTTTTCGATAACATCGAATTTGTGTTACGCACGGTGTTCTCAGAACAAATCCGACAACTTCAACGCACGGTTCATGGGCCCGATTACTCCGACCGATTAATATCCACAGTGCGTGAAGTTTGTTTATAGCTGATATTAATTAACATTCTTTTTTTCACTTTGACATTTTTTGAAAATTTTATTCAAATACTTTTCGATATCTTATTTTTTTATTACTTTTCCGCACACATAGTGTAAGGTGAAAAGTATTGTAATCGGTCAAAATTTTGAAAACTTCAGATACATGTTTTCTGGACGTTTCTGAGGTCAGAAAACACGAATTTGGCGTTTTTAAACATGGTTTTTGTTAATCTGTACGTCGGACGTTGTACGTTGTACGTTGTACGTCGTACGCAAAATTTGTTGGCAAGATTGTGCTCATCGTCGAAACTTAATTCAAAATCTGACTTTACAGGATGATTGGGGGTCGCGAGGAATAGGAATCATTAGATTTTGAGCGACTTTGGTTGATGGAAAAAAATGTCATGCCTGGAGTGATACCTATGAAAAAGAGTCCAATTTTCGTCCAAAAGTCATACTTAATGTAGACTTAAACACTTAAAAATATGTATTGGGGGGTTTTTTGGCACGAGAAAACCGAATCCGAGGTAAGTTTTGAGATACAATCAATTTTTGATACAATTTCCTTGGAAAAATCACAAGAAAATTTAATTTTTGTATGGGAGCCATGATTTTCTGCTACCGCAATGACGTGAAACTTTGCACAGACTATTTTTCTAGGGGACATTCATACTAGAAAAACTAGTGAAACTAGCAGCAACTAGCAGCGACTAGCAAGCACTAGCGTATTATAGTCCAAAGCAAATGAATTGAGGC
>NW_022200464.1:857-5531 GCF_009176525.2 Contarinia nasturtii | reverse complement strand
CACCAAGGCGAAGGAACGCTGTTCGGTGCAGTTATTATTATTATTATTAGAATTTTTCACTCCTTTAATCCATGATATCCATTTTCTTATTTACCGATGCGAGAAACACCCTAACGTATAGTAGAACCAAATAGCAATTCAAAAAAATATTAATATTTTTTCTAATAAAACGAAGTGGTTTACGTGTGAATTCAATTATATTTTTCAAATGTAATCATTTTTTAAACTTTTAAATAATAAATCATAAAATTAAAAACGCAGTAATTCTTAAAAAAGCTACAGTGGTAATATAGTTGAAAATGATTTTTTTTTTCAAGTGTTTACTATTTTTGTTGATGTGCCTGTGTTTTGAATTTATTTGTTTATCATTTTTTAGTATATTCAGTATATATACTTGATGAACACAAACAATTTTCTTAATTAAAAGGAAAAATTTTTTAACAGTACTTGTTCAAAAGTAAATTACAAAAACTAAATTTTAATTAATTTACACGCTCCTTCATTGAATATGTTCAAATATTCCATTAGAATCAAATAACAAGATGAAAATATGATTATTTTTGATATTTTATTCTAAATTTAAATTTGAACAAAGCGACGTGAATTTTATTGAATACATCTTTTCGCTACCTAATAGCTATTAAATTGATTAACAATAGATCAACAACAATTTTTAGTGTTCAAAATGTTTAAAATAAATTTCACTTTCGGTTATACAGAAATTGGCTTTACTCTTAAAACAATCCAAAGTACATTACAAGACAACAAGGCTATTTGCCTCCCAATCCGAATTTCATGAAAATCAGTTCTTTGCCTTTGGATAGAATATCACCACCCGGAGCTGTAATGTCACCTAAAACAATATAAAGAAAAAATATAATGCAATTAATTCGTAATTTACCAACGTTAACGAATAAATTATAAGAATTTAACTTTTCAATAGTTTTAGCAGACCCTTTTTTTCAATTTTGCTTGATCAAGGTTTAAAATCTGTTTCGGTTTTTGTGTCACGACTCAAGCAATGTAACGACTATCAACTTGAAACCTTTTTTTTTAAGATTCCTGACCAGTAAAGTACCCAAAGCTACCATCACTTACAATGGCAAATAATGTAAAAAACTGCATGATGGCGCCATCTCTATGTGCTCATGAAAATTAGAACAAAAAGTTTGTGTAGAATGTTAATTGTTTGAAGTTTGAATACGGAATCATTTGTTGTGACGTCTGTCATTTTACGCTCGATAAAGATATACCGTGTAAATTGAACAAAAACCGATTTATTATTTGTATTTAGTGAATTTGTGATGGAAAATAAATTGAAATTACTTTGCACAGTTTGTGTCATCAAAATTAACTGCGAGGACGTTGCATATCACATGGTTTTTCTTCACACAAAATCAGTTGACATTTTTGACTTTTTCGCACCAAAAAAAAAATGTTTTAATTGCCTTTGGTGCTCGTTTGGATCGCGAGTTCAATGCCAAGCACATAGAGATGTCGCTCGGAACGTGAAGCTCAAAAAAAATATACAGGTGATATAGAAAGCAAGTGAGGGTAGACCCAAAGAGTTACTAAAAGTTTTAAAATTCCTTAGTACAGATCGATGTAAAGTGCCGAAAAAATAAGTTTGTGAAAATATAGTACATAGTATAGTTAGTAGGTGCAATCGCAGGGGAGCCCACCATGTCAAAATTTCGTCGGATCAAAAATCAATGTACTACAAAGTGGTTCTCATTAATCTTTTCAATTTTTGATACTTCGAAACCGTGGTGACATCTCAGTTTATATTTTTTTCGCAAAAAAACGCTTGATTCGTGATCAGGGGATCTCATAGCCAAGGCACTCCCGTTAAAATGTTTACACATTAATTTCAGACAAATATTGATCATTCTTGATCATGTAACCTTTAATTTTCATTATTTTTTGTTTAAAAATAAATAATTTGAAAATCGGAATTTGGCTTACACTCTCCAGCAAGTCACTTTCGAGTATCTTATTTTTAATTTAATGACTGCACCGTACAGCGTTCATTCGCCTGGTGGTTTATTTAAACAATAAATATATTTTAGTTACAATATTAAATTTCTTTTAGATAATAATTTTAGTTATGTAATTGATTAATAATTTTGGTAGCTTCACAATTATTCTCTATTCTGTTTTAAATAATTCTCAATTCTTTGCTTAATTATTTTTAGATTTACATTTAATTCAATTAATTTAATATCACTGTTTCTTAATGTTTTGCTATAGAATTCATTGAAAGTAGTAAGCATGTAATTAATTGGTTCATATAATGTGTAATCATTTCTCCTAATTGGAATTTTAAACAATGGTGGCAAGCGTGTATTGTGTTGTGGTATATAATATTCCATACAACTCGAAATATGATTTGATGTCAAATCTCCATTGATTATGCTGAAGATAAATGATATTTGAGCTATTTTACGTCTCTCTTCAAGCGTTATCATTTGTAAAAATAGTAAACGATGTTCATATTTCGGCAATTTGAAACTGTTCCATTCCATCCTTCTGAGCGCGTATAATAAAAATTGCTTTTGTATTGATTCAATTCTTATGGTTGTATTTTTGTGATGTGGATTCCAAATTTGAGAATCATATTCGATGATTGGTAAAACAAACGCATTGTAAAGGCGTTTTATGGTCCAGGGGTCATCAAACTCTCTTCCAAAAATTTTAATCCAAGCCAAACGTGACTTTGCTTTTGCCACTATGCATTCAATGTGTGATTTGAAATTCAATTTTTCATCCAGCAGTACACCCAGATCCTTGATTACATTTACTCTCTCAATTATTTCGTCGCCAATTTTATATTCATAAATAAATTTTAATGAATGATGGTACGAAATCATTTTTGTTTTGTTTACGTTCAATTTTAGTTGATTCCTTTCAAAATAATCAACTACAAGATTCAAATTATTCTGTAATATGTCACAATCACTATATGATCTGATGCACTTCGACAGTTTTGTGTCATCCGCAAATGATGACAAACGGCAAATCGATGACAAACATGATGAACAATGTTGCTCCTATGGGGTAACCTTGGCCCGTTCCAGAAGTAACTTCTATTGGCTTTGATTTTGAATCATTGATCTTGACTATTTGTTTTCTTCCAGACAAATACGATTCGATCCATTTTAGCAATTGCTTGTTTAAACCCATGATGTCTAGCTTTTTAATTAATAGTTTTACGCTTACTGAATCAAAAGCTTTAGCGATGTCCAAATAGATGCTGTCGGTTTGATAGCCGTTTCCAATATTATTTAGCGCTTTCGATGTGAGTTCTGCCAAATTTGTAACAGTTGATCTCCCTTTGATGAATCCATGCTGGCTGTCGTCGATGATCGTCTTTAAATAGTTGTTAATGTGACTTGTTACAATTGAATCGAGTAATTTTGAAATTATGCATTGCAAAGCGACTCCACGATAATTTTCTACTTTGTTTCTGTTACCACTTTTATAAACTGGTCGCACGAATGATGTTTTCCATATCTGCGGTATACAATTTGATTGAAGTGACTCTCTCAGCAAAATTGTTATTGGATATAATAGTGATGGTAAACAATTCTTAATGAATATATTTGGAATACCATCTGGACCAGAGACAAGATCTAATGGCAATTCTGAAATTTTCTCGCTTACTAAATCGTCTGTGATGTTAATTTCTGGAATCGCTGCACAAATGTTTTGCAATCTCACTGCGTCACTAATGTCGTATTTATTTTCTTCATTGTGTTGACTGTAAGCAGTTGAAAAGTGAGTGGCAAACATTTCGACAATTTGCTGTCGATCTTCGGCCTTGTTACCATTGTACTCCATTTCTGCTGGCAATTCATCGCTTCTGTTCTTTTTTGATTGACGAAATTGAAAAATATCTTTGGATCTTCGTTGATTAACTGCTCCATCTGTAATTTGTACCCCTTGTATGTTGATCGCGCATTTTGTTTGTACAAGCGACGGGCATCGATGTAAATCCTCTTTGTTTCTGCTGAACTGTTTTTCTTCATTTGACGATGTAATTTGTTGACATCTCTCTTTTGGTTCAGTAATGATTTGTCAAACCATTTTGGAATATTTGAATACTTCATTACTTTTCTATTGATATTCGACGAAACGACATTGCTAATTTCATAATAAAATGAATCAAGTTTTTCTTCAAGAGATGGCCTATTTAAAATGGAATCCCAATTCTTTTCCACAAGTTGATCATTTATTTCAACGTATTCAGCGTTCTTGTAATCAAAGAAAATATTATTTGACTTTGGCTGATGTTGAATGTATTCATGAATATTGATTTCAAACGATGGATGATGTGACTCAACATTCATCAAATGATCCTCGCTAGCATTGCACGAGAAAACATCAATCTCATTCGTCCATATCAAATCCAACATATGACCATTCTGATTGTATTGTTTATTGATTTGATATAAGCCCATTTCATAGCACGTATCGAGAACGACTATTTCTTTTCTACTCGTTGGGTTGATGGCAATGGCAATATCTGGATCAATAGTTTCATCGACAAACCAAACTAAGTTCGGCAAGTTGAAATCTCCAGAAATGAGAAGCACATCGTCTGGCTTGAGCGATGTAGCAATTTCTCTTATTGCATTCATATTGTCAACATATACTTCGTATGGTGAATCTGGA
>NW_022200464.1:0-847 GCF_009176525.2 Contarinia nasturtii | reverse complement strand
ACCTGTACCAATCATTTGTGATTTGATTGTTTTGTTCACAGCAATTAACACACCGCCACCCTGTTGTCTTTTAACAATTTGCTTTGCTTCAGTATCCATTGATCTGTCACATCGATAAACATTGAAGAATGGCGGGAACACATCTGTTGAAATAATGTATGGATTTAATCTTGATTCACACAACATATAAATACCATATTCCAAGGCCAAAACTTCAGCGATAAATTCCGGCAATCTTGAACGTATTCCATTGATATATTGCGAAAAAATTATTGGTAATATGGTTGATTTGTCCGTTTGGAAATGGCATGTTTTGTGGTGCAAATGGAATGGTTTGAATTATTGGCGGTTGAAATGACTGTCTTTTCTGAATCCTAAAAAACAGCTATAGCACGTACAGTTTGACATGTCAATTTGATTGGATCCATGATGATTTCGGACGAATTGTTGTTGAGGCAGTTGCAGATGGTGTTGCTGTTGATGCCAAATTTGTTGATTCGTTAGTAAATCTTCATTTTCCCAATTCTTTCTCTTTTTGTTTTGCCATTTATTTTGTGGTTCAACGGTGTTTGTGTGTGTCTGTTTATGTTCTTTGTGCTGTGACTCTTGTTTTTGTGTATGATGTTTGTCATGTGATTTACTTTGTGCATTTACTTAGACGTTTTGTGTATTATTTGTCCCATTGGTTTCCTTTTTCCTCTCAACAAATTGCTTTGCGACGTACTCGGGTTGCCACACTTCGTTATTTTTTATTTGATCATAAATTGCACTGTTTAACGTGTTTATTTTAAATGATACAAATTTTTTGTTCTTTCCTTTGTACCGATTCATTTGCAAAATTTCCACG
>NW_022200463.1:8410-19197 GCF_009176525.2 Contarinia nasturtii | reverse complement strand
GACTGACCCTTAACCGGGCAGGTGAAAAAATAAAATCATCGAAATCGCAGAAATATATTGTCGTCGTCGTTGTCGTTGACTTTGCATTTGTCGTTGCATTTGTCGTTGCATTTGTCGTTGCATTTGTCGTTGCATTTGTCGTTGCATTTGTCGTTGCATTTGTCGTTGCATATGTCATTGCATATGTCATTGCAATTCTATCAAAGCCATTATCAAATGCACAAGCTCTAAATAAGCTGCTCATTACATAAACTAATTAAAATAAGACTTTTATTGAATACCAACAACATCAATTTAATGGAAAATATGAAAAAACATTTGATCTATAGATTATAATTGAGAGTTTCTTTCATTGAAAAAATATAGCTAATTTTTACAATTTTACTTTTTAATTTTTACAAATTTCATATGATTTTTTTAGTAATATACATACTTTTATGTAATATAAGAATGAAATAAGAATGAATTTTGTCGATTTTTCTTTTGAAAAAGAGATTAAATAGAAAAAAAGAGATATTTTGGTACAAAAAATAACTATCGTTTAACGATTTTTAAAATTCAGTTGAATCATTAACCTACACGAGCTTTCCGCAAGATTTCTTCTATAGCGTATTCAACTTGTAGCCGTTTGCTTTTATTTGATATGTTTTGTATGCGATATGCTACAAGCTTACCAAATCTCTCAAGATGTTCGATTTCGATGTCAGTGATTTCTGCTTCGGTTTTGCATTCGAGCCAATTGTTTTCCGATACCTGACCAACATTTTTTATTATCGGTGAAAACTGGTGCTGCGTTGCATCATTGATCGATGCCCATCCATTGTGTGCATCATCAAATGTTGAGCTGAATGTTCTTTTTCTTGATGTTACAGTCAGTTCACCCTCATCACATGATGAATCAATTCTTGGTCTGAAGGCTCTTTTTGCTGTTTTCGGCATTTGTTCCTCATCATATGTATCACTGCTATTGTCATCTTGGGACTCTGTTTTTATACGTAACTGTATCGAATGAAAATATCAAAAAATTGCGATTAGTTAGACTATATAAAAACGCTTGGGATCGTGATAAATAAACAAAAAACACTCACTGTCACTGAACTTCCGTAGTATTTACCGTATTGTTGATTTGTGTTGTTGTCGTCGTCGTTGTCGCTGTCGCTACTAACCAAAACTGATTCACTATCATTTGAGTCCGCGGATGAAACACATTGATTTTTGTTGCCTCCAAAAACAATCTCGACAATAGAATCGAAAACACCTTCCAATTTCTCGTGTATCATTTTCTTTGTGGGACCGATTCTTGGTTTGATAACTGTACATTTTCTTGGAAAGTTGGGAATTCCTTGCGGAATAGGTTCAATGGATAAATATCCCGAACCAGAAAAATGTTCATTTCGTCTAACTTTCACGCCAAGGGCGTTGGCAACATTTTCAAGCATCCCGTAGAATTTGATGACGATGGAGATCATACTTTTTGTTTCATTACTGTCAAGATTAATTGTGTTTTTCGTTAAATAATTTGCATAACAATCTGACAATGTCTTATTTTTGTCGTGCTCGGCAATCGATTCCCGATTACAATATGCACACATTTTCAATCCGATGTGACTGTTATGCGAGATAATCATATGAGTCATAATCAATGAATATGGTCCGATCAACGAACAGAATTTGCATTTCAATTGGTATGTACTTTTGCTGATTGCTTGATGTACTTTACACTTGATAAAGTTGAATTTTGCATATGAATGGAATCGCATCAATTGTTGCAACATTTTTGGTTTAGCCAAGATTTCCGGGTATAAATTACCATTCTCGGTGTAATAATCGATGACACACATTAATTTGATAGCTATCAAATCACCTCTTTCACGTGAATCTTCATATATCGGTCCAATTGGCCGACTGGACAAGTAGTCTTCCAATTTTCTGATTTCAGCCATTTTTATTGCACTTACACCAACACACACAAAACTGTATCAGCATTAAATGATCTGTTAAGCAAAAAGAACGAAGAACAATTGTTCATATAAAATTAATATATAAAATTAATATCGTACTTCCTAGTTCGATTCGAATATATTTGAAAATAATCATGAATGAAAGCGAAAAATAAAAAAAATAAAACGCGATCCAATACAAACAAACGCAAGGACAAGATAGAAAGTTGGACATTTTCATCTTGTACACATAGTAAATGTATATGCAATTGCACTATTTCTATTCTATTAAATTCCATTTTTTTGATATATTTTCTAAAAAAATTGTGAACTCTTCTTATCACATTGCTATTTGTATTGCTTACGTGTTATCATTTCTACTGAACTATTAAGATGACGAAAAATATCATACCCTTGTGATTTTTTTCAAATTTCCACTCTTTTTTTGTTTTCGAATTAATTTTCCAGTAATTATCAACTAATATAATGATAAACGCGATTGTAACGTGTATTTCTCTGTTTGATGTGACACTTTTGGAGTCAAGCGCGAAATAAAATGTATTGAACGCTATTGAACCACTTTTTTGCTTTGACACATAAAGCATCTGACATCATTTGACACTTAATGTCATCAGACAAACATAAAAATTGAAAGGAGCGCGAAAAGTGTCATTACTGTTGAGACGTTGAGAATCAATGAAACTTGTTTGGATTTTATTCGTATTTAATTGAAAAAAAATAAACGAATCGAAACGAAATAATAAAGAACAGTCGTGAAAAGTCGAGCACTATGGAATACGAAGTGGAGAAAATCCTTAAACAGGAAATCCGAAATGAAAAGGTATGCATTTTTCATCAATATTCAATTAAAATCTTCGAATATCTCAAAATCAAAATGTACAAATATGAAACTATTGAAATCGTTTTGACGCGTATTGATCGGTACTGACAATATTAATAGTGCGCCGTCATGAAATTCTATTCACTGTTCATTGAAATAAGCACAAAAAACTTCTTTTCGAAGTTCTAAATGTGATACAATACTGACGCAATAAATATTATAACTTTATAACAAAATTCTCATAACCTCAATATTCAGACCTACTACTATCTAAAATGGGTTGGTTATAATAACCGCTACAACACCTGGGAACCAGAAGAAAATCTCAATTGTGATGAACTTTTGGCGGATTTCAACAAATCACGTGCAGTCACGGTTCTTGGTGTGGGCAAGAAAGGAGGACAAGTGTTGTATTTAATGCAATTTCACGACGAAAATGAGCCGATCCTCAAATACAGTGCACAAGCAAGCATTTGGTCAAAAGATTTGTTGAAATTTTTGATTTCTCAAATCTCTTTCGATGGTTTTGATGAAGAAGTAGCGGGTGCATCTCCAAACAATGTTCTTTCAACTGAAGAAGTCCCAGCCGAAGAGGTTCCAGACATTATTTGTAAGGATATTTACATTATTCAACTCTTTATGCACAAAAACCGATTGAGGTCTGCCTAATTTCACACTATTGAGAACGGGTTTTTCTGCATAAGTCTACTTGCACGGCTCCAAGTAAATAACATACACTTAATACGAATATTTTTCTTTCAGATGCTACTGATATGACTGGTGACATCTTTTTCTGCTTGAAATTCACCAATGGGCTCTTTTTTGCGCCAGTTACATATGTGGCAGAAAAATGGGCTGATTTGGCGGTTGGATATTTATTATTATTATTATTATTATTATTTATTTCACCGCCAAATGCTGGCTGAACTTAGGTGTTTTAACAATTTTAGGATTTCACAATCAAAGCAATAAGTTAAATATGAGTAATTAATTTGAGTTTTGATTTAAATAAGATAGGTAGGTGAATAAATAAGTAGTATATAGGATTTCTCAATATAAGGGATAGTAGATTCTATTTAATATCATTGTCAGGCACTTTCATCATCGTAAATAAGTGGCCTCTCAGAAAATCACAGCATATCATAATTTTAGTCCACGGATCAGGCCCAGATCTCCATATTACCCTCGATCGATCAACTGGGGTTGCGCTTTCGTTTTTTATTGTAATTGTCCGATAAAAAGAAAGCACAAACAAAAATTCTCCCTTTCTGTCACAGAATGGCCCATGGTCCAAATACTTCGTCTGGTAGTTGTAACAACTTTTGACGAAATTGAAAATGCGATAGTGATGGGTCAATAAACAAAGTTGCATAATTGAATGCCCTGCATGCATTATTGAATGGTGACATAGTCGTGTGCTCAGTAGAATATGTCTTTAGTCGGATAAATTCAGGATTCCTTAATGTTCTTTGTCCATTATTCAAATTTATTTGCGACATAAGATGAGGCGATTTATATTTGCCAGTAATGATGGAATGAATAAACAATACCGAAGCGTTCACTCTACGGCGAATAAGCGTGGATAATTCAAAATTCATGCAACGTTCGGTGTATGGTCGAAGAATATAGTCCCCGTTCATTTGACGAAGAAAATCACCGTTCAACAGCATAATTATTTGTTTCTGTGCGCTTTCTACTTGTCTTTTTTGTGTAGTATGATATGGTGACCAAATAGTGCTTGCGAACTCAAGATTTGAACGAACCAGCGCCATATATAAAATTCGTATTATGTCTTTGTCGAAATAGAAAGATTGTCGCTTTACAAATTGCAATGCTGCGTTCGCCTTATTACAAATGAATTCAATATGTGATTTAAAGCTTAGTTTTCTGTCGAGGATCACACCAAGATCGCGGATTTCATCCACACGTTCAATTATTTTGTCACGAATTGTATATTTATTCACTATGGGCGATCGTTTTGTATACAATGAAAACAGCTTACATTTGCTGTGATTAATTTTTAAGTCGTTATTGTCACACCAGTCCAAAAACATATTGATTGCTAACTGTAGTTTTTCCGAATCTCTATGATCTCTAATTTCCAATGCTAACTTCTTGTCATCGGCAAAATTTGAATTGTGAACGCCAGGCAGGTTAATATTAGAATCGTCAAAGAAAATGATGAATAATAATGGACCCAGAATAGTGCCCTGGCCAACACCCGATAAAACATCAATGAGATCAGATTTAGATGATCCTATTTTAACGTATTGCTTACGATTATTTAAGTAAGAAAATAGCCAATTTATGATGTCATTGGAGATACGAAATTTTGAGATTTTTTGAATAAGTTTGATTGGATTGACTGTGTCGAACGCCTTACTAATGTCAGCATAGAAAATATCAAGTTGAGTTTTATTTTCATAGGCCCTATGTGCCAGTGTAGTTATTTCCATGAGATTTGTCTCTATATTCCGATTTGATACGAAGCCATGCTGGGATGCCGATATTTTAGATGGAATTATAAGTTTGAGATAGTTATGCATAACCCTCTCAAAAACTTTGGCCAATCCAGGTAGTATATTTACTCCCCGGTAATTTTCGATGTCAGTTTTGCGCCCATTCTTGAATATGGGTATTATTTGACCCATCTTGAAGGCATCCGGATAGACTCCATTTCGAATGGATTTATTAAATAAGATACTCAATGGCTCAGCTAGAAATTCCGCACATTCTCGCAAGAAAATAGGTGATATGCCATCGTTGCCACTCCCCTTATTAACATCCATGGTAATTAGTACATAGTAGACCATTTCTATGGTAATTTCAATGGTATAACAACTGACATCATTTCTACTTGCCAAAAAGCTCTGAATGTTGAAATCCCCATTATCATATTTTTCATAAACCGTTTGGAAAAATTTAGCATAAAGATTAGCCTTCTCTTTCTCATCTGACGCTTGCTCATTTCTGTAAATAACAGTTGATGGGATATTATTTGAAGTTCGCTTACTATTAATGTGACGCCAAAAAGATTTCGGATCATTCCTGAGATTTGTTGCTTGCTCACGAAGATAATCGCTGAATAGTTGTTTACGATATGATTCAAAATCCTCTCGAGCATTCAAAAACTGTTCATTTATTGGAGCAATGTCGATGTCTGTCTGCCCTCGAAGTGTGCATAGCTTCTTGAAAGTTTTATTACGTGCATTTTTCAGACATGCCAATTTCTTATCAAACCACCTTGGTTTATTTGAAGATCGAGCTAAAGTTGATGGCACGAATTTCTCAAATGTGTTATAAATAGTATTGTATAGGTTCGTTGTAATAATGTTTATATCATTGTTGTCATAGTTCATTTCTTTGCCAAAATCCAGATCCTTTAAATGATCTCTAATTAAATCATAATTAGCTTTTTTGAAGCAGAAAACTGCTTCAGATGATATGTTGTTTTCAATGCGTGGAATACAATCAACAGAACAAAATAATGGAACATGGCTTTTGTCACTTTTAAACGACGGAATCATTAATATTTCAGCTCTGGTAACCACAGCAAGCTCAGGACTATTGGTGTAGATCAAATCCAGCACATTTCCGCAATTGTTTTTAAAATTGGATAATTGAAAAAGACCACAGTTGAGCAATCTGTTTGTTGCTTCTCTCGCAATGATCGACTTTGCAGACTGTGACTCACCGATCATTGGCAGATAATCAAAACCAATTCCGGAATCATTCTCATACCAATCAACGGAGTTTCCAAAATTGAAATCCCCATATATCAAGAGGGTGTCTGACCCCCCTATAATCTCACAGATATATTCAATTGCATCAACATGGGACTTGTATGTGTCCAAAGTAGCCGTTGGTTGAATATATAAACAATAGATGTAAGTAAAACTCGATGATAATGATATTCTTACACAAATCGCTTCCAAGTCTTTTATTTTATCGAATGAGTATTCCTCACAGCATAAGTTATTGAGCACTGCTATAAGAACTCCGCCTCCTATTGAGGCCGTATTTGCGATTGTAGTTGATGATCTATCTTTACGATATACAGTATAACGACTGTCCATAAATTCGGAGCTTTTACGCGAGTGGTCCAGCCACGATTCGTTAAGTAAAATAATATCATATTCAGCTGATGCTGATGACTGAAGCAGATCGGGACATTTGTGATTAGAAATCCCGTCAATATTTTCGCAAAAAATATTCAAAGAGCTTTTTAACGATCCGACGTCAAGGTCCTCGTTGCGGAGTTGTGACATGGACTTATCCGAAAATTTTGATCGAAAACCCTATTATTAGATGTCCCATTGTCGGTTGACAAGTCAATAATTGACTTAGTTTTGTGTACAAAATTCTTAATTATACATGACGATGGCCAAAAATTTATTTTTGTGATAATACTTGCCACTTCATCGTTGACATCAATTTTGAAAGAAACGAAAGACAAAGCAGATACATCACGAGTTCTCGGCACCAGTCGAAAAACTTTTATGTTGCTCAGAAGTGGTTTTGGAACGCCTCTTGTGGCCATATAATCAAGAATCATTTGACATGATGTGGTTGGTTTAAATTTAGACAAATAAAACTCATTCGTTGCATCATTAATCGATTGATCAGTTAAAGATGTTAATGATTCCCCTTCATTCTCATTCGAAGAATGACTATGTGCCATTGTGTTTGCACTCAATGCTGTCTTAGTTGCATCATTCAAAAACAAGTCAACCGCTTGTAAGTTTACAGATGAAGGGTCCAATAAAACACTTTCAATTGATGTTGTTTGCAATACGCCATTATCTTCGTTGTTTGTTTCTTGAGCTCCGAAAAAGTTACTTGCCAAATTATCAGTGGTAATCGATTCAATAAGTGTAGCGGAGACGTCCGATTTTTGTGTTTCAGGGGCAAAATTATTCAAAAGTTCACTCGCACTGCTTGAATGGTCAAGTGAACTGAGATTGTCCATGATTTTAAGTACCGAATTTTCAGATAGAACTGTGACCTTTTCATCAATTTGATCGCATTTCTTTTCAATTTTATCACATTTATCTTGAATTCCGTGTATAAGATCAATTGATATTGCTTCTGTTAAGGCTGATCCATGTGATGCTGTCAATGCCGAAGTGGCTAAAAATTCACTTCTATTGTCCCGAGCAATTGTAGACATGGTAGAATGAATAGTTGAAACCAATTCATTATTCTCAGTGATTTTATTTCTCAAATAGTCAAGAGATGCCCAGGTGTTGCGTTCAAAACCATGGAGTAATGAAAAAATATCAGAATTATCCGTTGATTGTGCTACGATCGGAGAGTGCCCGAAGTGAAACGTCCAATCCAAAGGATCAGTTTTGGATAATTTACTGATTGGTGTATTTAGATGAGTTGTGCTGAAATTTGTTTTTATTTTTGTGTCTGAAGTAAAGGAATCAATCCTTTTGCTTAAAGAATCAATTATTAATAATAAATCAGAACTCTGATCTGATTGTGTCTTATTGTTTGAGAAGCGACTATCTAATTTAGCATGCAGATCAATGATGCTATCATATAGTTTCTTGTAATTTTTGTCATTTACACTATCACAGGATATGGGTATTGCTGAAACATTAATTTCGTTCTTATTTATTTTGTTACAGGTATCAGTTGAAATATTTTCAATTTTCGTTAATCTTTGGGAAATTGTATCGAACATTTCATGAATGTTTTTCGACGAAATTAAAGCTAAATTTTTATCACCGTTACTGGTTTTGTCATTTGTTGTCTTCAAGTCATTCTTCAGTTCATTTTCAAGAGATGGCGTTGACAGTCGTCTCTGTGTAGATAATCTGGGGTTGTTTTTGTTGTTTTTGTTCTTTGACATATAGTCGAGACACTTTGCACAGATGAACACAACATTTGATTCTGACGAGATTAAGTTTATAAATGAGCTTTGTGTCAGACCAAAACACTTCGAATTAAATGTCTGATCGCAACGAAAGCAGTTAATAACAGTTCGTCCCACAGTTTTTCTATTGTTGAAACAGCTGTCAGTACATACGTGTTCATTAATCATTGTTGTTGTTGTTTTTATAATGAGATAACACAAACACAGTCAATCAATTTGAAAACAGTAAAATATAAGTTTTAACTATAGAAAATTAACTGAACTTCATATGATTCAAATGAGAAACGATTTAATGCACACACTACAGATAATTTTAAGTAAAGACGAATTGATTTCAATTTAATAATTGTAAAAAAATCACAGACTTGATAAGAGATAACAACACACCTGTCAAAGTGACAGCAATATATATATATTTAGAGAAAAATTTAACTCTTAATTGATTAAAATAAACGAACGAGCTAATGAGTTCACACGTTACACGTACATTTCCTTCACTACTCATTCTTTCAATTCATTTCATATTGATTTTTAAATTGAAATAAAAGATTCAGAAATAAAACTTATTTGGGTAATTATTTGTACATTGTATCAATGAAACAATTGATCAAATTGAAAATGGTTTTTTATACCGTTTTATACCAAACAATGACTTGTGTGATGAGCTTATTATATATTATATTCGATTATATTATATATAAGAGACTTGTGCGTGCATGACATACTGTGTGTGAGCACTGTGCAAATTCCAACTACGGTCCTAACAACACTTGTAATGACAATTGCAACCACAAATGCAATGACAACGACAACACCATTAAAAATATATTTCAGTGGATTGCATACGTTGGAACAAATCGGCACAAATGGTAGAAAAAGTGGAGCCGACAGGAGCTATTCTTCTCTGCCATGTGAGTGCGATTGTTGACAAATCAACCCAATTCGGCCGATTTTATATATTGTAGTAAAAGAAAAGACAATAAAAAATAATTTTCATTAAATCCAGTATGTATTTGTCATTTATTATTCATGGTAAATTGGCGTAAATTTGACTAATTGTCTTTGTTTATCTTTTAAATTTATACGAATTTATACTATAAACGACATTAAGAATGAATTAGAACTATTAGTTTTATCACACTTGATTTTTCATTACATTCATAATGTTATAAAGTTCTGTATAGCATCATTGATCAATTCTCGGAATTAATCGACTAGTTTTAACGTATTTGAACTATTAAAAACATTCGAAAATATTCAACTTATCAAAATATTGAGCATGACGCCCATGAACACAGCTCGATACGAGCATTAGAGAATATCAAAGTTCTAAAAAATCGTAAGAAATGATGAGCGATACGCCCACTAACACAGCATAGATACGAGAATAATGGCTAGTTTATATATCTTTTTGTACCTAGTACGATCTATCGTCGACGAGTATTTAGTTTTGTCAAATAATCACGAATAATTATTGTCGAGTGTGATTTGTAAGAAAAGATGAACGATAAAAAATGAAATAACATGAAAAAATTCTTAACATCTACATATAAAGGGAATAACGATTGATATCGATCAGAAAAAGATTTTTCGCCACTTCTAAAATGTGTCATTTATAAAAGTTGCAAGATTTGTTTTCCATGTTTGTTAGTTTTCGTTTTCGCAGTCGACTTCAGGAATGGGTTTCAAGCTGTACCGATTCATTCGGCTCATTGGTGGTGTTGATAGTGAAACCGAAAAGCGTCGGCTCACAATTCGTTGAGGAATTACACCTAAAAAAAGCAGGCAAAAAACAATTTAACCAATCAAACTATACTTTATACTATACAGTGTATGCAATTTTCTTTAACACGATAGCGCTCTCATGAGATAACTAATTTAAAAACGGACTGTACAGGATGATTGAGAGCGATTGAGATTCTTAAGGAAAAGGAACCATTAGAATTTGAGCGTTTATTTTTTTCTAAATTCACCTAAATTTTGATCAGCAATGGGTTGATCACCACTACCATCTCCAGCTGAAAAACGAAAAAAAAAAAAACAACAAAACTATTGTGGTGATCTGTGGCAAGTTTTAAAAATGAATAAAAACATAAAAAACTTATTTGACGTTTACCCTGAA
>NW_022200463.1:0-8400 GCF_009176525.2 Contarinia nasturtii | reverse complement strand
GGCGGGGAAACGTTTTCACCTGAAAAAAGCAAAATTTTCTTTTAACAATTCGATTCACTTGATGGTCGTTTATTGAATAAACTTACCCGATGCATCTGTTTGTTCCGAACCACCTCCTTCTGCACCAAATAGACCATCAAGTAAATAAAGTGTTGGCGTTGTCGCATTTTCACTGGTGATTGTTTGGTTGTTAATACCTAGACCATCATCATTTTCACCTAAACATTGACATTTGTTTTAAACGTAAATTTACAAGAAAATATCATTTCTAAAAAACAATCACAAACATTGATTGGTAATTGCTTTGATAAAATTGCAACGAGAATCGTAACAACACTCTCAATGACAATTGCAACCACAAATGCAACGACAACATCAATAAAAATATATTTCGGCGGATTTTAGCTTTTGATGATTAAAAACAAAAAAAATCTTATTTGACGTTTACCCTGAACTGATTGTTCATCCAATGATGGCGTGGACACGTTTTCGCCTGAAAAAAGCAAATTTTCATTTAGCAGTTTGATTTACTTGCTGGTCTTTAATTGAATGAACTCACCCAATGGCGCTGTCGCATTTTCACTGGTGATTGTTTGGTTGATAATACCTCGACCATCATCATTTTCACCTAAACATTGCCAATAACAGCAAATAATAATCAATATAAGCATCGAAAAATAAGAAAATACATTTCACTAAAAATTACCTTGACCTCTTGTCACAAAGCTCTGAACATATCTGTTCATCTGAGCTGTGGTGAAGTAAGATTTTCTTCCAACTTTTTGTGTATGGCCTGGAAAAGCACTTGTACTAGGAACATTATCAGTTTCATTATCCAATGGTGATGAATTTGACGAGTATGACAATGATTCCATATTTTCACTTTGTAATGCATGAGAGGTTGACCAAATAGCATTTGATGATGCCTGTAATGTTCCACGAGATGTCGACGCCGCAACTCCAGATGATGTCAAATTAGATCTGCCCGAATAAGGTTTTGATGCTGGTTGTAAACTTAATCTTTTGCTAACAATTGGAGCGGCTTGAGGGGGTTGCACAGACATTCTGCGTGGAATTTGTACATTACGAATGCGTAATGCTAATGCATCCAATCCTCGGTTGTGTTTAATGCGAATCGAAGATCTGGCTAAACGTTCAATTCCAGCTTTGAGCAAAACTCGTGAAATAGAGCGTGTAACTAGATAATAAAATTGCAAGTAAGGCATATTAAAACAATTGGTAAGCGGTGTCTACCGGTGTCTACAAATAAACGTATAAGGCTTTCAAAAAACGCTACCAAATAGACGCTATAAGAGACAAAATCAAAAACAGATTTTTCCCATTAAACGACCTATATTTTTAAAATCAATAGCAATTGAATGTTTGCTATGCATTTCTTTCAATTTTCACTTCAAACGTGAGAATTAATAATGATTACTTTTAAAATTATAGGTTATAATTATTCTATTCTTGGAATCTCTTTTTTATTTCATCTCTTTTCTAAAACTTTTGTGAAAATAGTAAATTTCAAATCAATCAAATAACTATACTTACTTGCTCGACCCATAATTTAAAGTTTTAACCAAAAAACACAGATTTAAAAAAAAATCACTTTATTTCACACAAATTTTTGTGTTGAACACGAACGATATGATGCGATGTGGCGAACGATGTGATATATGAATATATGATTTTCTTTTTGACAGTAATTGTCAAATGGCGCGAAACGAAGCGTGTGTTATGTATTTGTTTTTTGTGTGTTGGCTGCGGTTGGCTGTGGTGGTTTAGAGTATTGGACGTTGGTGGCGCTGTTTGCATGTAAAGTCAATATTTTATATTGAGTTAAATGGAAGACGCTCAGTATTCGAATTGTTTTGAAGAAGAAGCACATGTTTGAGTCTCACTCATCTCCGCCCCTTATTATCAAGACTTAAATTGACATAAAAAAGTGAATTGAGAAAAAAATCAACTGTTTGTCTTTAAATGAATGAATTTTATTTTCAGAAAACTATGGTCGGCACATTGTTTAGGCAACCTGCTAACACAAAAGTATATAGTTTATAGAATTATATGTGCATCCATGTATTAGAAATCAAAGTTAATAAAGACATCTTCTGATCTTCATTAATTGCGACTCTTTGAATTCTTTTGGATGATTTGTCTGCATTCTGTTGATAAGTAATTTTAGGAACTTCGGTTACTTTATGAGAAATATTAGGTACATCTTTTGTGGGTTTAGCTATACTCTCAACAGGTGTTCTTTTAGCAAGAAGATTTGGAATAGGAATATTCTGCGCGGTATTTAGTATCTTTTTAGAAATGAGATTGTTGGCTACGATTGAAGACTTGAAATTCCCACTTGAATCTGTGTTTCCAGAAGTTGAACTCGGACTTATCTTTTCTGAGTCCGCAGCACTTGCTCCGATCAATAAAATTACGATAAATTGTACAGATAAATTCGTCATTTTTAATTTTTATTTTCGTCTTTTCTTTTGTAAACTCAAGTAAACTAATAACTAAATTGTTTCCAATTGGTGACTCTTATATATTTTTGAATTTACTGTATTTTACATTTTTAAAACACTAAACCACATTAAAATAATAAATTACAGATGTTCAACATTCCAAAAAATGATATTTATTCATATATTTCAGTCTATGTATTTCGGATGGATATCCATCCGAGATATTTAGGAATGTCTGGATATTTAACGCAACTGCACAGAGCCAGAGCTGTGTGCGTCCCACATATAATCTACAGTATGTCGCTGCACGTAAAATGCAGTGTGACTGTGTACGTGCGGCACTTGATACACATATATGTTGCGACATACCGTAGATTCTATTTGCGACGCACACAGCTCTGGCGCTGTGCAGTTGCGTTGAATATCCAGATATTCTAAAATATCTCGGATGGATATCCATCCGAAATACATAGACTGATATATTTTATCAGTTGTTCAAATTAAATGAAATTTTTTGAGAAAATTGTATGTTTTTTTCATATTCAAGTATTATTTGAATACTGTTCTATACGCAGTGGTAAAACATTTGCTATGGTAACTGGCGTGCTTGGGGATATTCACACGAACTAGAAAATTAGCAAACTAGCATGCACTAGCATTATTTTGAAACAACCAAGATTTAACTCAACCGACCAATCTAAAGAACTAAGAAAATACTAGTAAAACCTAGCAAAAACTGGAACATAACGAAGCTAACTTCATACTAATGTGGGTACAATTTGTACGTAAACAGCCAAGAGAACCAACTTCAAGCACTAGTAAAATTAGCAAAACTCATACGTCCTCACCAATCTAGGGGTCCGATTAGGAATTACAACATGAAAAAATGGAATAAAAGAATAAGAAATAAATAGAATTGGATTTTTTACTTACCCCTCTCAATTTTTTTCCAATTACTCCCCCTTTCTACCTTGAGGACGTATGCCAAAAGTAGATTGGTGGATAGCCCCATGATAAAAAAGTAACATTCACACTAGTTTAGTAGAAAAATAATCCTAAACATGTTATATGCAAAAATGCTTAACGGATCTTAATATAAGTGTATACACTTATCGTCAAAAATTGATGACTTTGGAATTAGAGAGATTAGTTTTGTCATTAAAGTTTTGAACGTTTTGAAATAAAAAACTCTTGAAAAGCTCAAATAAAACGTCCTTTTTCCATTAAACGACGATGGCATTATTCTATACCAAAATCTTTTCATCATGTTTGTTCTTAAAACTGTAAGTGAAATTTATTTGTCCAAATAAATACATCCATTTTTAATCGAACTATTTTTTTCAATATCAGTTGTATTCTTATATCTTACGTGAATATAATTAATTGTAATGTATTGGTCGAGATTGCAAAGCGCAATACTCCATGTTCAAATGAAACTATCAATTATTTCATTGAATTTGTTCGTGAAAAATATGGTTTCGATATGATTGACGTTCGTTGCTACCCACATCTCGAAAATTATCCACAAATTCCTGGTGACCAATACGATATCCAAATTTTATACAGTGATGAATTTAGTTCGGGCCATTATACAGTCGTTTTTTATGATCCCAACTATCAAACTGTTTATATTTATGACAGTAGAATTACTGTGATGGAATATGAAGTAACTGGACAACGTTTATCAATCATTGAAAAACGCTATCCAATGGCAAAAATAGTACCTGTCATACCAAAGGTCGAACAATACGATGAAATATCCAGCGGGCTATTTGCTATTGCATACGCAACAACATTGATCTTGGGAGAAAGTCCAGCAAATTATATTTATGAAATGAATCCAAGACACTCTGATAAAGCAATTAATTTGCGTAAACATATTATCAAAATGTTTCGAACAAAAGAATTATCCGAATTTCCACGGTAATTTTTACTTAATTAAAATCCAGATAATTCTTCAAGTAATACCTTCAAATGATTTTCTCTTCAAAATAGATGTTCTCGTCTGGATATTGATTATATTTCTGGACCTCTAACCGATCTCAATCACAACGTATTGGAGGAGCTCACGACACCAAATTACTGCTTGTCTGGTTTTACGGTTAATCTGTTTAGTAATTTAGTTGAGGCGACAACCGATTTTAATTTGCTTCCAGTTAATTTTATTCACTATCCCGAACTATGTCCCATTCATGATGAGACAAAAAATGACGTACAAATTTTATTCCAGTTACACGATGGTGTAGGGCACGTACATACCATATTTTATAATGCTGCAAATAAAACGGTGATTGTCTATGACTATGAAACTGTTGACATGAGTGTGGGTATGCATGTTATAAATAGACGCTATCCAAACCATGAACATATTACGTTTGTTGATCGAAAAACAAAACAAGTTGATGAAACCTCATGTGGACCGTTTGCTATTGCGTATGCAACCACATTGATCATGGGCCATGATCCCGAAATTTATGACCTTAAAACGTATTCAAAACCTAACGAATTATTCGATCATTCGGCCACTTTTCGAAAACATATTTTAAAAATGTTTCGAGCAAATAAATTATTGCCGTTTCCACAGTAACATGGGATTTACGTTCGTTAGGGCCATTTTAACGATAAATAATTTTAGTTTGGATAAATTGACCAACATTTTCAACCGAATTTTTTTTAAAACAAAAAGCTTTCATTGTAATAGGGTTTTTAAAATGAATATTCATATAATAAAAAATAGCTAATACAGTGAAAATACTCACCTTTATTATTTGTGTACGTGTAAACTTTTATCACTCCACGTATACAGTTTACTCGTCATTTTTTTAATTTTTCTTCTTGTCTTTTCTCTTGTAAGCTAAATTGTATCCTATTGAGAGTCACTTATATATTTTTGAATTTACTGTATTTTACTTTTTTAAAAAAATTACAGATGTTCGAAATTCCAAAAAGTGATATTTATTCATATATTTTATCAGTCGTTCAAATTAAATGAAACACAGATAATTTTTTGTGGAAATAGTATATTTTATTCATATTCAAGTATTATTTGAATAATTTTCTATTCAATGCGCTTATTTGAAATATCTGTCGTTGATTTGGTCAGAACTGGTGATTCCTTAGTAAGAAGATTTGGAAGACTCTGCACACTTTTCAATATCTTTTTGGAAATAATATTGTTGGCAACTTTCGAATTTTTTGAAGTATCAGTTTCACATGCAAAGCACATGGCAGCCAAAAAAGCCAATAATGTAACAAATAAGAACTTTGCCATTTTCTTAATACATGTATTCTCTTCTTTTTGTATCATATGATTAGAATTTGTGGTGAACTAAACTTAAACGTGTCGGGTGTACTTATTCGATATCTAATACAGTTAAACATTTTTTAAAACTTTTTAATAATGTAAAGTATTGTCACTTGTCTTATAAGAAACGTTTTGAAAAATACTGCAATAGAATTTGTGGTATTTGGCTTTATGTAACCAGCTGAATCGTATTTTAGAAGCACAATTTTGTTTGTTAATTTTTGAAACAACCAACTTGGAACCAACTCGACCGATCATTTATAAAAAGTAATATTCACATCAGTCTGGTAGACAGTAAACATAATGAACAAAAACGACCAAACTTTCATTTAAAACGGGCTTGTGACCGTTGATTGTAGTTTTATTTATCTCAAATCGGAAAGTAAACATATTATTGCATTCGAAAATGAGATACATCTGTATATGTAACTTATAATTTATGAGCAAACAACAAAAAATGTTTCATTTATCTTTTCGCATAATGAACGACCAAAGGTAGTATATTCTTTACAGTTTTGATTGCCTTTATCATTTTCGGCTTCGATGGCTGGTTTGGTTTTGCGGAATCCTTACTCTGGGAAATATCGGCCACGTCAGCTAATAAAGAACTAGATTCCTTAACTGCAGCATTTGGTGCGAATGGATTTGGAGCTTTTTGAGCGGCATTCAAAAGAGTTTTTGAAATAATATTATCGCCCACACTTGAAGTATTAGGAGATCCGTTTGATGACTTTTTCCCGTCCTCGTATGCAACACACACGCCAATCAGCAAAAATAGCCAAAAAAGTGACAAATGATTTAGCAATCATTTTGATATTTTTTAAACTCGCACACAATTCGTATTGTTAATTGAAATGAAGACTTAACGATAACAAACCTTGCTTATATATGAATATTTCTCAATTCGTTGACAAAATACACTATCGTACACCAGATGAATTCAATTTGTAATTTATTTCAAAACAATTTGTTTTTAATATGATATATGGTGTTAGTGTTTTCTTAGTTATATAATTTTTATATGAAAATGAAATTTTTTATTTACGTTTTAAATTTGATTAAATATGTAAGTATTCATAAGAGATTTACATAGTTCTTTAGAATCTACATACAAAGAGTTACATTGCTCACACATTGTACGTCACCCCTATCTCAAAAGTTTTATATTTATAAAGCCACCACGATTTTGGTAAGATTCAAAACATTCTGTGTAAATTGTTATATATAATATTTATTACAAAGAGAAGAATTCATGGTAGTCTACTTGACAAAAAACATGATATTATTTTGCGAAAATAGGTTACATCAACAATAAACCCACACAGTGAGCGCATTGTATAGAAGTACATATAATTTTAAATGATTGTTTACGTACACTAGCGCCACAATCTGGTGTTGAAAACCCGTCTATTATCATTTGTGGCGTTACTGTAATAGTAACAAAAAATGAAATCTTATAATTGACTTTTCGCATAACGTACGACAGTTGGTAGCAAAGGTAGTACATCCTTGATATTGCGGACATTCGAATGATGATTTGATTTTGCAGAATCCTTTTTCTGGGAAATATCGGCTACATCACCTGGGTGTTGATCGGTTCCCTTTACTGCAGAATTCCTTGCGAACGGATTTGGAGCTTTTTGAGCGGCAGACAAAACACTTCTTGAAATAATGTTATCAGCCATATGCAAAGGTTTAGAAGACTTTTCTCCATTTTCAAATGCAACGCACATGCTTATCAGCAAAATATTCAAAACAGCGACAAATGATTTACTCATCGTTTCAAAACTTTTTTTTCAAGCTTATGAACTTATAAATAGAAATGAAGTAAATTAAACGATAACCATTCTTGCTTATATAGAAAAACTAACACCACGAGTGAATTTATTAAAAAATTCCATAAAGGGAAAGAACCATACATTAGATCAAAATAATTTATTTATCTCGTTATAATATTTCGATATTTCTGATAATCGTTCAAAAAGAATTCCATAGCACACATTGATATATTTATATCATACTCACTTTAAGACTTATTCTTTATATTGTTGTAACCAAGTAGATGACATATATATGAGATTGGAGACTTTTTTATGCGAACACCGCTAATCAGCGCCATCATGCATGACATCGGTGAACTCAATTTATATCGGTATCATGAAAAATAATGTGCTTTTATATTTTAAAACGATAGATGATAGAAAATTATTAAAGTTTATCATAGTAAAAAATAAATTAATTTAATTGGTTCTACTTCACACTGTAAACAAACAAAAAAATATAACAAATTGAAATACTTTTTGGAACACACAATAAACAATGCATGTAATAACAATGTGAACGTAACAAAAATATTGTATTGATTATTATTTCAAGCAAGTAATTTTTTTCATTTATTTAAATTATTTTTTTTTTCCTTAAAATCGATATGATTTGAATTTTTGAACAATAGTTTTTGTTATATAATTTTTATTTATGATGACTAGTAAGCGTGTGGTTATTTTATTTCTCTCCACAATGTAAAATACGTAGAATGATTATACGTATATGAAATAAGACATTATTCACACTTGTCAAAATAGATTTGACAAGTCACACACGAATGCCGGTTGTTTACATTTTGAAGTCGCT
>NW_022200462.1:0-5851 GCF_009176525.2 Contarinia nasturtii | reverse complement strand
ACCTGCACACTTTACACTGCCAAATTTAAGGTAGTTAAATATATTAAAATTACCAATTTTTTTGCGAACGAATGCATTTTGAGCTGATTGGCCTAGTAGACAAAGCGTGATCATTGGCAAAGGACGTGCGGTTAATTCGCAATATCAATTTATCTTTTCAAAGGATGGCGAAGTAAAAAGAAAAAATGCAAAAGATGACAAATTATCAGCTTATAAGACGCATTACTAACCATTTATGTTCAAACCATAATCGAAAATGGCACGATATATTGGTTCATCTCTGTTTTCAATCATGTGTTGAGACGGTGAACTCATGATGTTTTGGCGTTTTTGTTTAGTGCGGCGATTTTCATCGAGACAAGCACCTTTCAATCAACATCAAGTTTCTTTCGTCTTGGCATTTCATAGAAGAAGTTCTGCGAGCAATTACACTGATTTGATTATATTTATTCCATTTGTGGAGATTCTAGGCAACCTTCGGGAGTAATTCATTTTGATTTGACTTGATGCGGAACCCGGCTTGTTGGCCTATTTTCCTACCACATTTCATATGGAAATCTTTTCTGTATAAATCCAATCAAAAGAATTGTAAGGGTTTACACTAATGGAAAGATTTACGTCTAATGGTGTTGTTACTTTTCCGCACACATATTGCAATGGGTCAAAATTTACGAAACCTCAAAAACATGTTTTCTGGACGTTTCTGAAGTCAGAGAACCCGAATCAGGCCGTTTTGAGCATGGTTGGTGTGGGTCTGTTCCACGTCGTACGTTGTCCGCCGTACGCAAAATTTGTCCATCGATTATCTCACCCCCCAGAAAAGTCATTTAAAATCTGACTGTACAGGATGATTGGGGGTCCCGAGGAATAGAAATCATTAGATTTTGAGCGATTTTGGTTGATGGAAAAAAATGTCATGCCTGGAGTGATACCCATGAAAAAGAGTCCAATTTTCGTCCAAAAGTCATACTTAATGTAGACTTAAACACTCAAAAATATGTATTGGGGGGTTTTTTGGCACGAGAAAACCGAATCCGAGGTTAATTTTGAGATACAATCAATTTTTGATACAGTTTCCATGAAAAAATCACCAAAAAATTGCATTTTTGTATGGGAGCCATGCCTGTATGCTACCTTAATGACGTGAAACTTTGCACAGACTATTTTTTGCACAAAAAAATAACATTCTGAAAGTTTGATGGGATTTTAATCAAAATTAGGAGTACCTCCCATACAACATTTTCAATTTTTGGTTCAAAAAAGAATATTTTGTATGGGAGGTACTCATAATTTTCGTTGAAATTTCTCCAAACTTTTCGAATGTTATTTTTTTGTGAATAAAATAACCTGTACAAAGTTTCACGTGCTTACGATACCATACAGGTATGATTCCCATACAAAAATCCATTTTCTTTTACTTTTGTATGAAAAGTGTTTCAAAAATAATGTTTATGGCAAAATTAACGTCAGATATATTTTTTATAGTGTTTTATAGAAAATAGAATTCTTTCAAATGTCGTACAAATGGGTTCATCATGAAGTGTGAAAAATCTTTTCCGAGTACTTCTGCTATTAAATAAAAGAATATTTCGATGCCGAATACATTTTTTGGCCTCAAACTTAACGCCGCTTGAAAGGCTTGAAAAATCGAACAAATATTATTTTGAAATAGCTTAATAGAATACGCATCTACCACCGTACTCCTACTACTACTCCTGTAAGACTCTTTATTTTTTATTGTTACTGCCGCTTTTGAATCAATCACAGCACACACAGTAAACATCTAAATACAATTACTCAATTTAAATGATGTGAGTTACATTTTTAAAAATAGAAAAGTTCATAACAAATTTTTTGAAATCGTTCTTATATATGTCGCCACAAAACATATAAATGAAATGATGAGCATTTTTTTTTTTAGTTAATTTAATTTTGAAACGTGTTTTATATGTTCTGTATGAACTTTAAAAGCACTTTCCAATTCATATGTTAATATTCGAATTTTATACTGGTTATTGGTATTTTTCAGTTACTTGTTGTTCAAATACGAAATATGTATTAATTGTGGTTAGTTTCGTTTCAACTTTATATATCCATATGTGTATATTATATTTATAAAATGTGGAAATTTTTTCGAGTTAAATTGTTCCGCACATATTTATTTTTGCTTATTTGGTTGTTTTGTTGATGTTCTTCTTTTGTCTATGAGCTTGAGAGTTTATTGCTTATCTGGTACGCTGTTTGATGAGCATTGTATTCTGTAGAACGGGCAAAGACACACGCAACCATCTTTTACCTCCACTTGGTGAATTGCTTAACGTGTTTTGTGTATTGTGTTTATTTTTGAAGCAATAAAATGTTCAAAAGAAGTATACTTGAGACTTAGGTTGAAATAAAATTGTTTGTTTTCTTTAAATTATTTATGTACGTATAATATTGAAAAAGGCAGTACTGGATTGAGCTCTTGTCGACATTGGCGAGCGTAGATTGAATAACACAATTTCTGCTCTTCATTTTGGAACTAGCGTTTGGTTTGAACGCAGTATTTTTTCAAAAGAGATGAACATAAAATCAAATCCATTTTCTTTGAATTTCCTATTTTTGCTCTGTTCCAAATGTCTCTTTCTATTCGAAAAGCAATAAGCATACTTTATGTGACACATTTAAGAAATTTTGGAAAGTTCAATTTTATATTTATGTTTCCATTTTTTCCCGTTCAATGATTTGCGTGTGCATGCGTTTTGCCTACATTCTTTTTCCAATTTCTTTCATTACGTATCTCCATATCTACTTGTCTCGTATTTTTTCTCTAACGCAGAGCCGACAACAAAGGGTTTCTTTGCCAATGACTTTAAAATTGACAGCGAGACAAAAGCATGCGAATTAACATTTTCATTTTAGTTCGTTTTTTTTAATTGTAATTATGAGTTAAGAGTGAGTGTGTGTTGATTGTTTTGTTCAGTTTCAGTATGATCTTCACTTTGTAAACCGATTAGCAGAAATATCGAAAATACTACATAGGCCGGACGGAGATGGATTGCATGCATTCATATCAACGGTTTTGACAACTCAAATTGGACAAACAGTCCACTTTTTTCATTTTAATCGAAACATAGCCAAACCCAATGCGCAGAGATAAATAGTCGGAATAAATGTAAATGTGAAGACGAATGAAGCTTATTGAGTGCAAATGTTTTTACAAAATGTCGTCATTCTACGCTCTGCAGCCTGGATTGGCGAGTCATGTTTTTTTTTTTCGTTTTTTTTTTGTTTGTCTTATGACTTATATGTTTTCCTTCTTTTTTCATTTTTTTGCATTTAATTTCTGTGTATTTTTTTGCGGTTGGCAGTAAGGAAGCTGGTTGATTTATATGGTTGCTCAAGTGAAGCTATTAATATAGCGCTAAACTAATTGTTCAATTACTTATCTCTTGACTATATGCAAAGTTGACCGAAATTTGATAAGGCTTTGAGATTCTTTTTTTTTGTTTTTATCATGTATTATGAATACTTGACAACCACTTGCCAGATTTCCGTATACAATTTTGTGTATCTAGAATTGATGCAAAAATATAAAATCAACTAATAAATTAAATATATACATATATAAATTATAGATATAATTTTTCAAATATACCTTTCAATGGTTCATCCAATGTGCTGTCTTGAATTATTTCTACGCCTGATGGGGTCACATAATTTCTTTCACGTGTATCGGCCGATTGATTGAGAACGGCACTTGAATTGTCGCCATCATCTGAACCTTAAATAGAAAAACACGATATTAAAATGATCTTTTGTCCGTAATTTGATTGTAATCACCTTGGGCCGGTACGAAATTCTGAACATATTGATTCATTTGCGCTGTAGTAAAATAAGACTTTCTGCCAACTTTTTGTACATGGCCTGGAAAGGCACTTTGATATGTGTTCGTTTGGTTATCCAATTGCGAAGAATCGTGGGAGTAAGATAATGTTTCCATTGTATCGTTCCGAAATTCTGGTTCCTGTCCAATTATTGACGTTGAACCAGACGTTGAAACAACGGCAAACGATGTTGGCACGACGGCAGGAGTTGCCGGTTGAAATGCACTGAGCCGTCTTTCGAAACGTGGACGTGCGAGTTCAACTGGGACCTCAGAAAATCTTCGGGCAATTTGTACATTTCGTACACGCAATGCATCTGCATCGAGTCTTCGATTTCGTTGGATGCGTACCGAAGGTTTACCCAATCTTTCAATGGAAGCTTTGGATAATGCCCGAGAAACAGATCGTGTCACTAGAATAAAATAAAATTGCGTTATGGCGTAATATGATTAATTTTAAAATATAACCAAAATTCACTTACATGGTCGCGGCATGTCCAAGTTTTAACCAGTGCTCACGAAAATCAGTTTTGTTATAGTTTTTTTATTCTTTAATTCACTTGAATTCACTTAAATCTTTTTTCACTTAAATCTTATACTATACATATCTGAACGCATCTATTTTCACTTATTTCACCGGGAGATTTGACCGTAGCACCTATTCGCATTCATTTCATAGGGAGACTTGACCGTTTACAATCATTTTCATTATTTTCACCGGGAGATTTGACCGTATGCACCCATTTGCATTCATTTCATAAGGAGACTTGACCGTTTACAATCATTCCAACTGTATACATATCTGAACGCATCTATTTTCACTTATTTCACCGGGAGATTTTCAGTTAAAAGTGGCTCAGAATGTTCTTCAACAGCTGGTACATCCAATTCCATTTGAATGCTTACACTTTGTTCTTTACGTATTGGTGAGTGTGTGACTCTTTGGTCTTTGTTACCTTTGCAAACACTTCCAATCGCCACACCATTTTTCACCGCCCATTTTGAAAATTCCTTGGGATGATATTTCCTTTGATGTTTGTACAAATTACCGTTACCCTCATAAGTTTTTCCACTATTCTTACAAAACTGACATAAGACTGTTGGACGATACACCTTATGTTCTTGTTTCATTTTCATCGCCTTTTGCACTGGACAAAAAGGAAGAAAATTAGCATACATTCAAAAAATAACGCAATTTTCGCATCCAATAAACTTACGTTCAGGTGTATTTGGTACAGGTGCATAAAGCTTCGTTTTGACTTTTTCCAAATCAATTTTTTCACCATGTTTATCGTTATAGTGAACTACCATATTGTATGGTGTTTTTGTTTCTTTTGCACATCCTTTTTTCTTACATCTATAATTTGGAAGCATTGGTGCGTGGAATCGGGATCTGTGCAATTTCAATTTTTTTTATGAGCTCATCGGTTTTCGGCACGTTTCGCAGACAATCTGAACAAAAAATTGAATTCAATTTATATCGATTGTTTTTACATTTTTAAAAAATAAATAAATAAAGTACTTGGTTATCGTCCAATTGATTTTCGTCATCGATCTAAATTCGTCCGTAATTGGAAAATGGAAAAGTTGTAGAGAAAATGAGATATTTAGTTAATTTGTAAAGAGTAGAAATGAATTAAATTTATTTTCTGTGAAATTGGAAATGTATTATGAATAAATCTACCTTTTGGTTGTTTCCATCGACATTCATGTGCTCATCAAGGTTTACGTCACTATCATTGTTTGTAGTGTCATCATTATCAAATTGTTCTTCTGTGTCGATATTGTCATTTGTATTAGTTTCATTATCAAATCTTAATTTTTTTATTTAATTCATGAAGTCCAATGAAGATTAATTCATGAAGTCCAATCAAGTAATATTCAGAGCAAAAGAAAATATTTTGGAAAAAACCACAAAAACAAAATAAAAATGTATATATACGTAGGTTGCTCCATAATTTTTTTTAAAATGGTACTTATAGTGTT
>NW_022200461.1:312-8397 GCF_009176525.2 Contarinia nasturtii | reverse complement strand
TTAAGTGGAATAAGATTTTCATGAACATATTTTAAAGCACTCATATACGCTTCTGTCGTACGCTTGTTCATCAAAATGTGGACGATCGGATAAGTCTGAAATTGAGATATAACGAACTCTACACTAGCAATCTTAAGCCCCGTGTACATGATAGAGACGAAGAAACAACGCTAGAGAAAATTAAAATATCACTAATGTGCAGTGATGTAGAGCGTAAATGCATTGTATTGCTGAATATTCTCTATCATGTAACACTCTCTACATTTATAAGTGTAGAATATTTTTAATGTAGATTACATACCCTTTTAAAGTATCGTATGTAAATCGTTAGCACCTGTTTGAATATTCCAACTGGAGTTATGCGAAAAGTACCATCCATTTGAAAAAATCTTTCCTCTTGGTTTATATTTTCGAGTATAAATTTTATAGATTTAGCTGATGAAAATATGCAGTGACAAAAGTCTTTTTCAATGTGGGTAATGTTGTAGAAAACCAATCGATCTTTATGAAGGGATCTTCCCAAATTTTCAAAAACTTCTGGTTTCTCGAATTCGTCAAGAATCTGTTCAGCACTCATTGGCGCTTTACCATACTTTGATTTTCGTAATTCTTCGAGTGTCCTTCTTACTTCTTGAAATGATTGTGGAAATACTGCATTACAAAGTGGATCATCTTGCCATCTGGATAAGGAAAAAAGATATAGATAATTTGTACTCGGTAGAGTGTAAGAATCTACACTGAGAAAAGTAAATAAATGTGTCGTACTCTGTTTCTATTACAGTGTCTAAACTTGAAATTCTTTCAATCTCTCTCGTATACTGTATAGTCAATTTGAAAGTACTTACTCTGTTAAAACTTCTTTGTATATTTCATATGGTGTCATAGATGCTGGTGCACTTATTGCTTTTGCCTTCATTTTGTTAACGCAACACATCTGTTTGTAGATTTCGTAGTGTGAGCCATGAGATGTTAAGTGCTTTGAGTTACTCTTCTTATACGCTTTTTCGTTTTGCCTAATGAATATTCTAGCATTGCAGTTTGAAATATAGCATGTACAAGCGGTTGCCTTTGCCTTGTTACTAAAGGAATTAATGTAATATAGATGTTGCTCTTCATAAGCCCAAACGAGTTTTGACCCTTTCCGAAAACCATTGATATATTCATATTTTACTTCAACTTCTCTCTCAATACAAATGAAATTACTATCAACAAGATTATCGTCATCTTGACTATTTTCGACTATATTATTTTCAATTTCGGCTAAAAGCCTACTAGATAAAGAGCTCATTTTAAACACAAATGATTTATATTTATCACAAATGACTATTACTAAAGGCAGATTGGTATTGAAAAAGAAAAACATGAATAGATTTTGCATTGGTCTTGCAGATATGATTTCACTGTAGTAGTGAGTACACTAACATAATCTACTACATATAATAAAGACACTTTCACTATGTATAATATAGTGGGTCAATAATGGTTTGTTTTTTTATTTATTTACTATTAGTGGCAATGAAAATATTTATATTTTTTCAAGTTTTCTTTAAAAAAAACATCATATTTTTATAATTTGAAATATTCATGGTTAAAAAAAATAGTACTTCATCAAACTAAACTCTGTGTAACAAGAAAAATTGGCGCTAAATCTACTACTATAAATTGTCAATTTGTCACTTTTCTACTTTATATGTCCACATAAAAGGTGTGAGAATTTGTTCTATGTTCAACGTGGTGTACATATAAATTATTAACAACTATTTTTTTTAACAAAGTCTTTATTTCACAATTTTTGTTCAAAATTGTCTCAATCTCTATTTATAAAAATGGATTTAGCGAAATATACGGTAAATTTTACAATTTTTTGATTTTTTTTCTTATTTTGAGGTTTTTATAGTTATAGTAGGAAATAAAGCATTTTAATATTTTCTACATTTACATAAGGTTGTTCAACTTAGATCGATGCTACGAACATATGAATTGAAAGTATCCGGAAAAAAAACTGAACTTATAACTAGATTGACTGAACACATCAAAACTCAATATAAATTACGTGAGATATCTGTTCGTTTGACTCGAATCGATATCAGCAGATTTCAGCAGTCTAACTCTACACGACCAGTACAAGGTTTAAAACGCACATTAAGATCAAATGCCAAAGTCAACAAAACAAACGAATTTCATGATAATCAAAATGCTGTACAAATACACCCAAGACGAAACGCCGATGTAGATTCTCCGCCAAGAAAAGTTCGAAAAATTGTAATAACCACAACCAAATTAGCCAATATTACGAAAAAAAAATCTAGGAAAAGTTATAAGATTGTAGCCAATGTGATTTCTTTGATGCCAGCTTTATTGAAATATGAAATCGTGTGGGCCAAAATGCGTGGTTTTCCACTTTGGCCTGGTATCATTGAAAATGAAACACCCAAAGGGAAATATATAGTTCACTTTTTTGGCGATTATACCACCTACGAAGTAGGCCGAAACAATCTACAGCATATAATTGAGGGCTTCAATATGTACGCTAAGTCAGAAAAACCCACAATGAAACTTCAGAAAGCTGTGCGTGAATGCCAGTTGTTTTTGTTTGAAAAAGATTTACCACAGTCTTGTTATATTTGCGATATGCTGAAGATAAAGTCATCGATGAAAAGCTAAAAGAAATAAATAAATATGAACGATATCAAAATATTTGATGAAACAAAACAAATGTTTACATTATTTTTGTTCTGCTTTATTTATGTAGATTTTATCAACTTACATAGAATAACTTTGCAGGTTCTACAATAAATTTAGTAGATTATTCAGAAATTCAAAATTAGTAGAGTCAAACTTCCACTCTATTGAAGGAATGAAAATATATTAAATGTTTTGAATTTTCATACATACATAAATATTATGTTAATTGGGGTTGGTAAAAGTACTTCTACTGGAGTTGGATATAAAATAATCTATATCTATGTGAACACCTGGGTTGTTACGTAGATTACTTTGATACATAATCTACATTTTGTAAATGTAGATTACTATCATGTAAATTACATATTTTTTTTGTAATACATAATTTGTAGATTATTAAGTTTTGGCTAAAAAATATATAAAAATCGGCAGAAAATATATCAAAATACCAAGTTACGCTGATCACACAACTCATTTTATCCTCTTCAGTAAAAAAACACTCTCGTTTTTATTTGAAGTTGCAGATTTAAAGCTGCTGTGTATTTATTTTAAAGAAATAATTGTCTTCATTGACATTCGAATTTTTTTTTGTAACAAGTCATAAAAATGATAACTTATAATTTATGTAGAAATTTTGCTTATTAGGCACACGGTAAAGCAGTTGATCGTAACTATCTTTATTACAATCCTTTCCTAATAATGTATCGTAATGTAGTCAAAGATAAAATATATTTTGTTAGATGATTTTCTGGCATCGCGGTGCTCTACTGTGATAATGGTAATGAGTTTGTCTTAATTTTAGGTTTGAATTTTTTTTAAAACGATCATCGTTTATGTCTTGTGAGTTTTCACTTCTGATTGTAATCGCAACTATTGTGGGTATACGCTTTGAAGAACACTTTCGAAAAATGTCTGGCAAAAGAAAAAATATATTAGTGATCTATATATTTCAAAATTATTTTTTTTTTTTAAATTACTTGAACGGCTGCTTGAAGTTGGTTAATCGCACCCAAAACTCCTTGGCGGAAATTTTCTATAAGTTGCGCTTGCATTTGAGAGTTTTGATGGAGGATTTCAGTCGCTTCGTTCAATTTCAAAACAATTTGAGAAAGCATCTTTTGTGCTGTAAATGCGGAAAATTTAGAAAAAATATGATTGATTATAAAAGCTAATTTTCATACCATCAACATTTGCGTGATCCGTATTGGCAGGAGTCCCGGATGATTGTTCAGCTACATCTATAAAAAAAGAAAAATAATACGGAAATGCGTTAGAATAGAAAACTTAACTAAACTAAAACATGTAGAGTGTTTTTCATACCGGCGAGATTTGCAGCATTAGCTTTGGCAGTTTCGATAGCGTCAGTAAGATTTTGACCAAGATTTTTCGCGACTAAAAGAGAAAATTAAAATTAAAATAGAATTTCATTAAAATAACAGGGAAAAAGTATTTAAGTATAATAACCTAAAATATTTTCGGATGATGATACACCTAGATCCGTGGCCTGTTTGATAATAATTTCAAGATTTTGTAGAGATTTAGCTGCTTCTAAAAGTGGAAAGAAGTAGAGAACTTATGTAAGTCATATAGAGAAAAAAAATTAGAGAATATACCATTAACTATTATCACATTTGAATGATTGGAACCGATAGATTTAGCGACTTCAATGTGTTTCTGGAGACTGGTAGAACATGTTCGAGCTTCCTTGATAGATGACGATAAATCTATATCAACCTGAGGTACAACAGTTGTAGATAGAGCACTGGCATCCTCTATAAGAGTTTTAAGATCACCTGAAAATAAATAGAAGAGGCAAGTCAACGATAAAAATTACATTAGAGTAAAGAAAATTGAATAAAATGTAAAGAAATTATTATACCAGCAAAATTGCGATCATTCAGAGATGATATTGTAGTACGGATTTCTTTCATGTGCTTTGCCATTTTGGCAGAGTTTTCTTCTACAGATTTCAAATCTGTTGTGAGAGTTTTGATGACATCATTAGCATCCTTGATAGTAGACGAAAAGGTACCAAAAAAATCACCTAAAAATTACACAAGCATAGAACGTTAGGTATCATTGGCATTAGAATGGAAGAAGTAGAATTTGGATAAAAAGACTGTACAAGCAAGTTTGCCCGCTGCGTCGTTGAAAGCTCCAGCAAGAGTCGCGGCTTTTAATATACCGTCCGTAAGATTTTCAGCAGCTTTATTTGCATCTAAAAGAAAAGTAAAATTGCCGAACATTGTGAAAAAGGGAGAAAAAGTAGAAAGTTTCGAGAAAAATATTTTACTTGAAATTTGTTCCGTGGTTCCAATGTTAACTGCGGCAGCAATTGCAATCGATAGAGATACAGAAACAGAATTGGCCTTTTCTAAAGCTGTGCTCAATTCATTAGCAGAGTCTGCAACATCTAGAAAAAAATCATAGAAAAATGCATAGCATACTGTAAAAATGTATAAATTATGCTTAATATGAGTAAAGATTTTGATAAAAATCAAACAAACTACGTATAACCATCTTCTATGCAAAAATTTAAGATTGAAATGTTTTTAAACCTGTATAAAGAGGTGCCTTTAAGAAGTGTGTACAAAAATTGACAGATTTCGATAGATCTACAGCAGCAGTTTTAGCATTGCTGATAGCTTGTAAGAGATTGTCTGAACCTAAAAAGAATTTTTGTATGGAAAAGAGAAAAAAAAACCATTACTGCTGAAACTATGGCAAAAAGTCAGAGAAAAAAATGTGTTCATCTTCTGTTATTGTTACAGCAGCTGAAATAAAATTTGTAGAGAAGATATGAATGTAGACGAAACACCAAATGGCGAACACGTCATTAATGAGGTCTAAAAGAGTGGTGCAGTCGGATCAATCGTTGAAGTACCGGTTATATCTAGTGTTTCGATGACGCTTAAAGTAGAATCACTCGTAGCATCATTATCCTTAGTATCTTTGAAAAAAAGTAAAAAAGAAAAACAAGCGTTTTGAAAAACCTAGGTTTTGGTATGAAAAAGTGAGTAGAGTAAACAATGCCTGTAGATAATAACAATAAATTTACAGAAAAGGTATACATGTGTAAAAATCTACTTATATGGCAAAAAGGTAGAAGTAGAAAAATATATTACCCTGGATTTGTGCAGAGGTCTGGATTTGTGCAGTAGTTCTTGGTGCTGTTATTGTTGAGGTCGTTAAGTACCCTAATGTCGAACCAAGCGGTAGTGCACTAATGACATTGTAGAGATTTTAATGAAGATTATTAAATTTCATTAGTAATTTCATGAATATTGCTGATACAGCTGAATATAAAAATAAGTCAATCAAAATTTCTATAAATTAGAACATAAAATCGAATCGATGCTGATATAATCCACTTTTACTTTTGATAATTTTAATTAGATTAGTTTTATAAATTTACCTTGCTGTTGTTACTGTCATTGTCGATGGACTTGCATCAAACGCTGATGTTATGGTGATTGTTGAGGTAGAACTAATGTTAGAGTCAAATTGTTCATTCATATTTTCTAAAAAAAAAAAGAAAACAAAAAACATGAGAAATGGATTTTAATGAAAAAAGGGTAGAAAAAACAACGCGTGCAGATTTTACCAGTGTTTGGTGCTGTTGTTGTTACGGTGGAAGTTTTTGGATTGAAACAAAGTGGCGTAGATGTTGTTGATGTAGAGTTTAACCCATACAGTGATGCAATCGTCGAAACGATCGTTGATGAAGTGATTGTGTTTGTTACAGCATTGCTGATTAGAGCAGCCTTTTTGTCATCTAAAAAAACAAAAATGATAGGAAAATATTTTGTATGAATGTAGAAAAATATCTTTTTTAATGTAGAAGAAAAAAAAAATTAGAAATGTTGATGATTGAAAAAAAAGTTCTGGGAATGAAAACTCCCACTTACTTTTCATGTTGGGGTTTCTTTTCGGTGGCATTCGAAAAGTAGGTGTCTTCAATTTGGGTGTTTGACTGTTGACTGAAATCTGACTACTGCCACCTCTCTGTGCTCTTTTCTTCGTATCAGCTCCAGGGTGTTTTCGCACGACATGTCTTTCCATTGAATGTTTTTGCGTATAAAGTTTGACACAATAATAACATTGGTAGCGTTTTCCCTGGTGCTTCGTTTCGTCGTGCCGCTTTAAGTTTGAAGCAGATGAGCACACTACGGGGCATCCCGCGACAGGGCAAATGTGTTGACCACCTTCTTCATCATTTTCGTATTCGTTGCTTTCATCGCTATCGCTTTGAAATGTTTCCATCACAATTGTAGCTATGCCGAGAGAGAAAAAAAATTGTGAAGGTTTGCTCTGTAGATTTTGTATAATAAGTGTGAGTCGTGTAGTTTGAAGAGGATTTGATTGGGTATTGACTCATCCTCTATTGACTAGCAGATACTAAATACATCAGATATTTTTTGTATGAGAAATAGAAAATAAAAACTCGATATATATGTGAATCTATAAAAGTAGAACATGAAGTTTTTTCACATGGTTGTTTTTTTTTTTGTAGTGCGAAAAACAAAATATGTAAAAAATCTTCTAGCTCCATTTTTATGGAGACAAATTGCAAGTCGAATTTTATTTTAGCCCAAGTCTGAAGTAATTTTACTTTGACAGAAAATACAAATAAAATGATTAAACGATTAAGAGGCAGAAGAGGCATTTTTCGACGTAATCATATTTTTTTAAACACATACACTCTTTCTATCTTACACACGTCACACATTATAAATTTGCCATTCTGAATATATTGAAGGATAAAAACACGTACAATTACAATTTCAGTACACATTTGTTGCGTTCTACTGAATTTTTTAATTATGTAAACCCCAAATCCAAAATAAACAAGAACTCAACAAATCACACACTTACGGCCTATTTTTATTTTACTTTGCCTATTTTTTTATTGTAAATTCACAATGTCTGTTATTTTATTTGTTTTTTATTCGATGGTAAAAAATGTTTTTGTTACGTTAAGTAAGAATGTAACACGATTGGTTTGATTTTCGTGAAATAATGATTTTTAGCTGCTTGATACAAAATTTGCGTCAATTTACTGGAAGCCGCTCTTTGCTACTTTGACATAAAGAGATGAATATATTGTAACACATAAATGCACAATGACATTGATATTTTGTCTTGTTCGTGGTATTGGTTAATCGATTTGACGTTTCGAATGTCAACTATTGCTGTTCGCATCTGTTAACACTCTGGTTACATCACATTCTATCGCACGCTCTGATTGGTTGCAAATACACTCAACACATATACTGCACAAATGTTTTCCTTTTGTTTTGACATGTTTTGGATCAAGTCACAATCGCATGTCTGGTTCATATTCAAAATAGAAAGAAAAAAATGATTATTTCCGTTAATTTTCCAGTTTTTCTCATTTTT
>NW_022200461.1:0-302 GCF_009176525.2 Contarinia nasturtii | reverse complement strand
GTTAATTTTCCAGTTTTTCTCATTTTTCCTTTGTATTTACACATAAATATAAAAGATCAATTTGGAAAAAATATGGAATTCATTAAAAATATATTCTAGAAATTGATTCACGAAATTCTAGAAATAATTGCCAATAGACTGTATTTATAAGAATAAATTTCTAGAAAAGAAAAGAGGAATTAATTTCTAGGAGTAGAAATAATTTCCAGATTTTTCGCCCAGAAATTATTTTTCTAACAATAAATGTGGTGCGCCCGGTCCATACCTCGAAACGGTCGTAGAAATAAAATATGAAATTTATA
>NW_022200460.1:0-2270 GCF_009176525.2 Contarinia nasturtii | reverse complement strand
TAAACCTTGTTACGAAAGAAAAAAAAACCGTTGGCAAAATATATAGAGAGTGAAAAGAAAAGTGTTTTGCTGCGGAAAACTCCTTCATAAACAAAAATTTCGCCTATCAACAAAGCGCATTTTAAAAACGTGATATGCGCATTGCATACATAACGAACGGTATTCAGTCTATTTACTTGGGTTTGGTTCTACGTTTCGGTTATCTTGAGCTCTTGATTTTTGAATGAACTCTTGCACTTACGAACAAAATGAAATGAACCAACAACAACAAAAAGAGCACAACAACAACAACAAATGTTAAATTACAGATAATCCCAGTGTTATTTATTGCTCGACAAAATGAATTTATAATGACTACATGTTTGCCACGTTGCAAGTCGTGTTGAAGCTCCTTGTTTATAATAACGGTCATAGAATGAATCGCAACACTTAATCTATTTCGTCGGAAATGCGGACCGATATATATGTGCACTTGAATGCAAAAATGAGAAAAAGGCAAAGAAAGAGATAGAGAAGGAAAAAGGACAGGTAAGATGGGCAAGATTGAAAGTGGTTTAGGGTATTTTTGCAATGTGCATTCGGTTACTGCAAAAAAGGGAGAAGAAAATTACTGTCTTAGATGCTAATGAAAGAATTGTCGAGGAAATTATGAATGTGAAATTGATTATAAAACACCGTATTTTAACGGTAGTCGTTGGACTCTTGTCTTTAGCAGCCATTATTCATGGGGAATTCCATTAAATACGAAGATGGTCTCCAAAGAGAAAAGATGATATTTTCCGACAACAATGTACACCTTTTTCATACACATCGTTTCCGTTCATATTCTTTCCATCGTCTCGTCTAAATGGCCAGAGAAATGTTTGTGTTTATGAATAATTCAAAGGGCTATTTCAGTAGCTGATTCTATTCTCTCGATTCCTTCCCCCCGCCCCCCTCTCTCTCTCTCTCTCTCTTTCCCGTTAATGGCCATGCAAACAATCAATAAAGAGGCATTTTTGGTAAAACTAAATAGTTAAAAGAAAATTGTGAACGAAGAGAAAACTCTTAAAACTTCCACTCAGTATATTCAATTACTCCACTAGACCATTAAATCGGTAGCGAATGGCGAATGACAAAGTCAGTAAACTTCTTTCTTAACTTAATTTGAGTTGCTGTTGTGAACTGCAGATTTCCTGCTATTTTTCTCGAAAAATAATGCACCACCAAGCCGGAGAACGAGGTCGTGTTATTGCAACACAAAGATGATTGCGTTCGGTTGTATCGGTTTGAAAAGAGGGCGAAAATACATATACACAACATTTTTCTCCAATGCACTTTGTCTATGTGTATCGCAGGAAGAACGCAAAACTAAAATTAGCTATTAATAACTTGCAATAACCGGTACAGACATACTAATAGGCTACTTTTGTTTTGACCATAAAACCATTCCCATAATGCGTTACAATGCACTTTGCATTTGGAGACGAGATACTTGCATACTACATAGCGAAACATTGTGCCATAATTTGTATTGCTTTATCATTTATTGTGATTGTTGTTGGCGATGGCCATTACTGGCATCCAATTACCATTAAGCATTTGCTTTGGCTCCAATCCATTGAAACGTAGATTTTGTTCGCTTATCAAGCTAACATAAAAAAATATGAACGCAAACACCATTATGAAAGCACCGTTAAAACGGAGAAAATACATACCTTTTATGTATGTATTTTTTTTTTAGTAAGGAATAGAAATTAATATGAAATCGCAAGAAATGATACATACTATGAATTTTTTGTTCTTTCAAAGCAGACTTTCAGTGATCCTTTCTTCCTTTCATTCGCATTGACAATGAAAATGTTGGCGGCCAACGACAAATGTGAGCAACAAACATTTTTCACAGATGTATACATAAAGAGCCCACGACAGTAAAAATAGTGATTCATAAAGAAAATGCTAAAAGGCAAGCATTTTTACTGGGTGAACTTATAAAAAAAAGCGCTCGGCATAACTGTGAAAAGAAATCCAGACTGTTGTAATAAATCTAGATGTGCACTGAAAATGAGACGAGTTAAAATACAAAATCGAGCTAAAAAAGATCTGGCATCTTTTTAGACACACACAAAAAAGAACCACATCGAATATACACGGAATGTCTTAAACAATGTTCAGGAACGGGATACAAATGGGAAGGGGCTTCTTTTTTCATTCGCAATGATGAGGAAGTTTGATCGACACGAAGAAAAAGAAAGACAGATTCACCGAGACTGAACATAAAAAAAGCAACA
>NW_022200459.1:0-2169 GCF_009176525.2 Contarinia nasturtii | reverse complement strand
TGTTTTCAAATCATTCTTGTGCTGTATTAATAATTGAGGTATGAACTGTCAACAGTATTCCTACAAAAAATTTGTTTAATATCTCTTATAGAGAGTTTTCTACGTTAGTCAGTTAGTTGACCTGTTCTTTATAAATCCATGCTGACTTTCGTGTACTATGTTTTTCAAATATAGATTGAGATGACACTGAAAATACACTGTAAAGCAACACCGCGATAATTTTAAACGTTGTTTCTATTGCCGTTTTTGTAAACTGGTCTGACAAATGACGTTCTCCAAATTCGTGGTACAGTGGCAGTTTCAAGTGATTCCTTTAATAGTGTTGATATTGGCTCCTGTAATGAAACCAAACAATGTTTGATAAATTTGTTTGGAATTTCATCAGGACCACAGACAAGATCATCTGGCAGCATGCTTATATGTTGACCTACAAGCTCCTCGGTTATTTCGATCATTGAAATTTCAGCACAAATATCACGTATTTTTTCTATTTCCGAGCTGTCATATCGCAGATCACCTTCTAAAGAGCTGTAAGCGGTGCCAAAGTGTTTTGCAAAAAAACTAGCAATTGTTGATTGATCACTCGCTTTTTCATTCAAATCAGTCATCTCATGTGGTAGATCTTCACTTTTCCCTTTTTTGAAATTCACCTGTTTGAAAAATTTCTTTGGATCATCATCTATCTGTTTCTCCATCTCTATTCTGTAATCTCTGATAGCAGAGCATAATTGGACATGAGTTTCTATTGTTGACTTAATAATTTTATAAAAATTATTCAGTCTTAACTCTAATGAATTTGTATCAAAAACATTATGCCAATCTACATCAAGAAACGACTCATTTATTTGTTTATAGTCTGCATTTATAAAGTCGCGATATGTTTGTTTTGTTTCAATGATTTAGATGACTTGCTCATTATATTTGATTTCGATTGCATTGTGGTGCTTTTCAAAATTCAATAAATGAAAGTCACTCATGGTACAATGAAACTGCTCAACATCATTTGTCCAAATCAAATCAAGCATATGACCATTTTGGTTGTAATTCTTGTTAATCTGGTGAAGTCCCAATTCATAACATCCTTTTCATTCAACTTTGAAGCTAGTTCTTTCAAAGCATACATGTTGTAATATTTAATGAGTGGTCATATAAATGTAAAGGAAAGACGTTTTAACGTTCATGGGTTGATGAAATCAAAGTATTGTGCTGTATGTGACAACCGAGAGACAGATGTTAAAAATATATACAATTCAGTGTATACTCTTTTTGTACAGAATGTACTCAGTGAAATGCAACAAGATTAAAGTTTTGCAGTATTAAATTTCATAAGTTGTTAGTTTTTCTCTGTGAATTCTTTGCCGATAAATATTGTTTGAAATGTTTTCACTTTGAAATTAACATTTGTTTGAATAACACAATCCTAAAACCACCACTCTTAATTCTAAATTATTATAGCAATGCCGAAAATAAATCTGGAACAACAACCACGATGTTTGATCTTATCTAATTTGCCAAGAAGTCTGACCCGCAAAAATTTAAGAAAAAAAAAACACGAACATTAGTGATCGTCTTTTGTACTGAAAAAAATAAAGTTCACACTGAATTCGATTAATTAATTCGATATTTAATACATTTGAAATGTAAGTTCGTTAAGAAATGAATATAATCCAAAATACAAATAGCTGAAATAAAATGTAAACAGTGTACCAAAATAGCGTGCTTTGATTTATTCTCATTAGATTTGATTTAACAGCAGATTTTCAGTTTTTTTTCAGTTGGATTTAAGTGAAATTAGCATTTACAAATTAAGATGTAAGTATGTTGTCGTTCGGTATTAAAGGACATGTCTAGGTAAAAGTGCTTTTTTTCTAATCTAAATGCTTCCGGTGAAACAATAACAGGCTAAGTAGTCACTTTGCTTTAAGGTAAGAAAATAGGAGTCATTACAATTTCTCGAGCATATGCGTGAGTGTGATGCATCAATCGATGGTGCATTCTTCTTGAATTTCATTTGTCAAGTCGATTGACAACGAAAATTACTCACATCTTTTTTATGTACCACTTATTCAACTCACGCAATTCACATTTGTCGTTTTTTTCTTCCCAGCCAAAGATCGTAATTGATGTTTTATCTACCTGTTGAACTAGAAGTCAAGTAAATTAATCAAA
>NW_022200458.1:0-1834 GCF_009176525.2 Contarinia nasturtii | reverse complement strand
TTAATTCAGAGTTGTCTTTATTAAACGTGGTTAACCTCATGGCTTTTCATTGAAATTGGTACTAAATTCAATGAAATATTTAGGAGAGAAATAGTGTAAATTGATTTTTCGAATAAATTTAAAAAAAAATTATCTGAAGTTTGGCATGTCATTTAGTATTTAATTACCATTTGTGGCGTATACGTTAAATTGTAACATCCAGTACATTTTAGTCAATAAACCAATGCTTTGCAATTTTGATATGATGTAAGATTTTTTATTCGTTGATCCACTTTTTTAATTCTAAGCAGTGGCGGTATTCTAACCGACCGATGTTCGACCGAGTCCCAACAAGAAGTACTCGGAATTTCACCCAGTACAAATCCGTCGAACAAGTCGACGACAGCGATTTGACAGGTGGACCACGCGAGAAACTTATCAATCCCTATTAACAAAACTACACTTGACAGTTATTGTATTGATTTTTGTACGGGATTTATTTATTATATAAATATAAAAAAAACAATGTGAAATGTGAATAAAAAAGATAAAAAATTAATGTCGTGACGAATTATGTGAAAAAATAAATATTATATTTCAATTACTCAGCGGAAAGTATGCTTGAATACGCGTATACCGCTGCAAAGCGGTACCAATATATACAAACACATAAAGGTCGACCCGTTTTAGATAACATTTCTATTTTTTACACCTAATGATGGCTCATTATTTTTGTTTTTATTTTATTAATAAAACTAAATTAAAATTAAAAAATGTAAGTTTTTTTACGAATGCGATTGCGTGGTTTCATTGCTCTGCTGTTCAGCAGCAGCGGGAACATATGGAGGTTAGGTGTCCTCCTGATTCAATTTTATTGTATTATTTTTTTGTTGTTCGTTTATTTAATGCACGTTTGAAAAATTAACAAAAAACAAATGAGGAAAATTGATTTATTGTTTTATTTTATTTAAAATATTTTCATTTATAAGTTTCGTCGTTGTTCCAAATTTTCTGATATTTGTATCAAATGTGGAACAAAAGAGTATCATATAGCGAACAGAAAATTTGAAACAACGATGAAACTTATAAATGAAAATATTTTAAATAAAATGAAACAATACATCAATTTTCCTAATTTGGTTTTTGTTAATTTTTCAAACGTGCATTAAATAAAAGAACTACAAAAAAATAATACAATAAAATTGACTCAGGAGGACACCTAACCTCAATATATTCCTGCTGCTGCTGCACAGCAGAACAATAAAACCACGCAATCGCATTCGTAAAAAACTTACATTTTTTAATTTAATTTCAATTTTAATTTAGTTTTATTAATAAAATAAAAACAAAAATGATGAGCCGTCATTAGGTGTAAAAAATAGAAATGTTATCCAAAGTGAGTCGACCTTTGTGTGTTTGTATATATTGGTACCGCTTTGCAGCGGTATAGACGTATGAAATCACACTAGCCGCTGAGTAATTGAATTATAATATTTATTTTATTACATAATTCGTCACGATATTAATTTTTTTAATCTTTTTTGTTCACATTCACATTCTTTTTATATATTTCTAAATAAATAAGTCTCCAACAAAATGTAATACAAAAATTAATATATAACTTGCTTGACAGCAGATTTCGATAGGGACAACTAATGACATTTGTGATTTGACATCTCGGCCACGGTTTGGCCTGTCTGCGGAATTTGGTTGAAAGAAGTAAAAATATAAATTTATAATATAAATAACAAAATTTTATTCAATTTCAGATACAAATTCTGTCAAAGAATTAATTTTCATGAATAATAATAAAGAATTTTAAAATAAAGATAGAATTGAATGAAATTTTGTTGTT
>NW_022200457.1:0-2021 GCF_009176525.2 Contarinia nasturtii | reverse complement strand
ATAAAAAAAATTCACGTTTATTCTCTGTTTTCGAATTCAATCGCATTGGAATGTTCACATCACCTAAGTAGACATTGGATCCGAGGAAAAATTTAGACAGCATTGGGCGAAAAAAAGTCATCAATTGTCATCGGTCACACAAAGGTTTCTTTGTTTTATTGAATTCCATTCTAATTTTGTGGAACAAAAACTAATATATTTTTTTCATATTCATCTCCAGAGAGCAAACCAAAAACAAAAACACCAAAGTCGCCCATTACGAAATACAATGTGTGTGATGTCAAAAAATGAACGAGACTAAAGACGCAAGTGGAACATTACCAAACGACAGTCTATCGTCAATATGGGATCGTACAAAATGTTCACAAACGGTTGATGGCAATTCTCCGCGTATTTTCAAATTGAATGTCGATTGTTTGGAGGAGATCTGTCACTATCTAACCATACGCGATTTATTGACACTCGGTCAAACGTGTAGATTAATGCAACAAGTGACTGGTGAATATTTCAAAGAGAATTACACAGAGGCCAGTAAATTTGGCGGTTGTTATGGAATCTATCGTGTATTTTGCAGTGATGGAACCGAACGTCCGGAAACATCTGGTTTCAATAAATTCGTTCGATACATATCCCATCGATCCAATGACCTTGCACCGTTGCGTTACATTGAATCGAATGCACCAAAGTTTATATCGGCCAAGCATCTCTTCTTAAACGGTATTCATCTGATATCGGGTCGTCTTCGTTGTCTCCAAACGATTTTAAATCAAATGGAAATCATTCAAATCATTCAATGTTCGATGCAATTCGATTTTTACGAATCGTTTCTAAAGTATTGCGGTAATTTAAAGCGGCTATACATTCAAAACGACTTAGGTGACATAATAAAACGTAATGAAAACGATTGGCTCCAAAAGACCTATGCAAAGCTTGAGCATTTGGAATTTGATGGTATGAAAGTGCGAACGTTTGACGTGAGTGAATTGGAGCGTTTCTTTCAATTAAATCCAAATGTCAATAGTTTTACAACGAATGTCACATTTTTGATGGAAAATCAAGACAAATTTCTGGCGAGTAACATTCGACTTGACACATTTGGCGTGAAGATTCATCGACAATCGTTTCGCTTTCGAATGGTTGATTTACAATTGAACACAATGACTATGACCTTTCAATTATTGAATCAACTCTACGAGCGTGGTTTTTTCAAGCAGCTACATTTACACGTAACATACATCGATGCTGAATATACAAATGCAATGATGTCATTGTACGGGCTGGAGAAATTGTGCATCAATCGAATCATTCGTAATTCAACATTCAATTTGCATCGCGTGAATACATTAAAAGAATTGGCAATTTTTGATATACTACCCACATTTGATGTAGACGTATTGGCACAAGAACTCACCAGATTGGAAAGTCTTTACATTTGCCGTGCAACATATGGTGATATTTTGGCATTCACAAGATATGCCACCAAATTGAATCGCATCATTTTAAAGGACACACTCAATTTGGACGCGAAGCGCATTAAAGTGGTGACATTGAATGAGGAACGAAAAAAATTGAAAAATGCACGAAAACTAACGATTTATCTACCGGATGATGTATTTATAGCGAGCAAATGGGCCACCGTTAACGGCGAAACTGATTTGAAATTTGTTAAAATTCAACGATCCGATTCGTACCGCTGGGACCACTATTATCAGTGACACGATGACGATGATCGGATTTCGAACACGAAAACAACAGTCGAGAAAAACAAACAAAGGGAACACTTGAAAGAAACAAAACAATGGAAAAATAACCGAAAATAACAAAAACATGAATGCAAAATTTAAAATACACAAATATTACCAAAAATAGAACGAACACCCAGGGGAATGACATTGCTAATGATTTATTTCGGTACTAGAAGTGCCATGAACTTTTCATATGAACGACTGAAAAATACGTTATCCACTGATGGTTGAACATAAAAACAATAATAAAGTAACACAAGGGAAAAACATGTTAGA
>NW_022200456.1:0-1354 GCF_009176525.2 Contarinia nasturtii | reverse complement strand
ACTTTAACGCAAACATATTCCAATTGGCCTGCATTATCGAGTACAATGTTGATGGATGTTAGTTTAGAGTTAACTGCGATGAGTACACCACCACCACGACTCAACATTGAACCAGTCTCGCATCGATCCTTGCGAAAAACATGGTATGAATTGTCAAAGAATTCTGACGAAAAGTGTGATTTATTGAGCCATGTCTCCGTTAAAACGACAATTGAATGAGCAAATGCCGACGAATTACCAAAAAATTGTTTGGATTTCGTACGAAGACCACGAACATTTTGATAATAAATGTCTTTACTCACTAAAAACGATTGAGGAGACTGCCCAACTGTTTGACTATTTGGTTCAATAGTCCGAGCTCCCCTTGACCCATGAACCGATTGCCCCGATGTTGTGTTTGAGTTTGGCTGATGTGTGGTGCACGACGAAAATGTTGCCTTCCCGACTGTATTTTGTAAGGGGCCCGGATGTTTTTTTGATTTGAATTTGAATTGGTTTTGAAATTTTTGTGTTCGTTCCTACTAGCCGTTGATTGTGAAAATTGTTTGTTTTGATTGGCAGAAAATTTTAGATGGTTGCGATTTGAATTTGGTTTGAGAGAGTGCCGATCTTTGTTTGACATTTTATTTTGTTGTGGCTTCCGAACGGCGAATGGATTCACACGAAATTGTTTTGATTGTGGCTTTGATAGTGATTTAGGTTGTGATTTTGAGTTTATTTTCGGAGGGCGCACAATAAAATCACTTGCCGTTACAGGAAGTGGCCAAAACGATTTATTTATGTAAATGTCATAAAAATTTTTGTGCACGGTTAGCTTGAAAGAAACGAATGACAATTTCTTTGCATTGAACTTTTTCGGTAACAGTTTTTTGCACTCTATAATTTCGGTCGAATCACGATTTGAAGTGCCAATGTAATTAATAATGTCCAATTCTACCGTTGATGGATCGTATGGTGTAAGATAAATACAATGATAATTTGTGGAGCTAACTTTGCTCGAGACCAATCCACTTAAAATTGAGCTTTGTGATTCAGTAATAACACTGTCCGTTATTCTACGTCGTTTTCCATTTGAACAAATTTGAATGCTATCTAATGATCCACCGGAATTTTCATCCGTATCCATAGATAATGAATTTTGTGTGTTAAAATCATTAGATATTGTCGGAGTTGCTACTAAATCCGCAAATGAATTGCTTTGTTGGGGTGAATTTTGTGTTACTTGGGTTTGCTGTGGCTGAATTGTTTGTTGGGTATGTTGTGATTGTTGTTGTTGCGCATCGTTGTCGTTTGACACAAACGCGCCCGTAATGTTGGGAAGGCATTCATCACAAAACCACAATAAATTTTCGAT
>NW_022200455.1:0-2928 GCF_009176525.2 Contarinia nasturtii | reverse complement strand
TTCATGTCTTTAACGTATATATAGAGTGACGCAAAATATACATATTTGATATGTATGTGGGTATTGCGTCACTTGGGGGACTGCCGTCCCCCGTGACTGACACATTTTGGGAATTTTTTTGACTTTATTCGAGAATTGACTCAACTATCAAGAAGATTTGTACATAATTATAACTTAACTATTAAGGAGAATATATTGTCTCGTAACCAGACTTTCGTTATCATAGGTTATCACACGACTTTAGGGAATGGAAATATTACACCTCCAACGCCTCCAATTTTGAAGTCCCGATTCAGTTTTTGACTCTAGTGGATTTTAACCAAAGTATAGAAATTATGATTTTCATTGTGGTACAAAGTTTTTCGATAACATTTAATTTTCGGATGTATATTCGAATGTCCGCACATGTGAAAGTCGAAACTGGGGACTAGGTTTAAATAATTGTACCAAAAATGTACTTAATTGTACCGCAATTTATTTTTAATTGTACCTTACTCGTTAATTTTCACGGGAATTTATTCATGTACAAAAAAGTCATTTTTGTCAATACCTATTCTCGTTATCGACATTTTTATGAAATCAACAGCCTAGTTATTTATAAATATATACAGTATACTGTCAGCAAATTACTGATAAACTCTACCCAATCACGGTCAAAATTGCGACGAATATTCTAATTTGAAAACTACTAACGGTTGTTCGATTGTCATGAATATCAAATGTATAAATTATCCCTAAAATCTACTCACATAATCAGACGTATGAATCAGCGGGCTAGATAGTGGATGCTTGACAATAGGCGCCGTGCTGCACACCCAATATTAATAGCCGCGTGCCAGCATTCACTATCTAACCAGTACATTCATACGTCTACACGAGTGTGTAGTTTTGCTGAGTTATAAGGACAAAGTCGACGATTATTAAAAAAAATGTTTCATAACTAAATATAAATATACAAAATCGAAACCACGCTTAGTATTTAAAGCAATTATTATATTAAATATGCAATGATTGACGTTCACATCAATGATTTCCAAATGTCACCAATTTATACGAAAGTAAATTTAAAAAAAAATATCAAACAGTATTTTAGGCAACAGCTGATTAATTATTAAACTTTATTCACAGCATGTTCAAGTACCTGTAATACTCGGTTGTTGATGTAACCATTGGAAAATCTTGTAAACGTTAATCCTAGACCCATGTGTCCTGTTTACAACTTAATCCCGTGTGTATGGGTCACATTTACCCGTAGTGCATTTTGTATGGAAATCAGCAATTTTTTCAAGAACTAGCACAATTATTTCATGAATGATCAGTTTTATTTCTATGATACTGATACTTATATATCAATATACATTAATACTTCAAGTATCACATGTATATTTTTACATATGTGTAAAACATAGTTGAGTTCGATCTTTTTCAAACTTTCAGGGATTATAGTACAAGATAAGCTAAACATTTTTTGTTCTACGACTTTTTGATCCTGCCGCCATTTTCCTACGGCCACAGAGGCTCAACCACTTGACTTACAGTTGACATTTGGATATCGTTGGAAAGGCATTGAAATCAGCTATCAATTGACGCCTGTTTGTGCTTATGAAATACAAAATTGTCATTTTCACAGTGCTTACAAAGATAAAGGTTCAATACATAAATAAAACGATATTTGATTATATTTTTTATTTTTTGTATGTTTAATTTGCAAAAGAATTTTGTTTATTATTTGAAACATTCTGTGCAACAGCGGAACCTTGGTGAAAAACTGGAAAGCTTAAGGGTCTAGTATGTAATTAGATTTTCGTCAAAAGAAAATAAAAAAGCTTTCCTTTCTTGGGAAAACGGGACACGCCCAATTCACTTTGTTTTCACCAAAAAAAAAAATTGCATTGGGAACAATACTGAATTTAGATTGGATTGAAGTAATAGATGATTGAGGTTTTCATACTTCTGTTCATTTTTATATACAATTAGAAGACAACGAAGTACAAATAAGACTAGATGGATTTATATTGATACTCACAATGAATGTACAACGTATATTTACTTCAATTTTCAATCAAAGAGAATAATTCATGCCATTTTTCACCAAACTGAAATGAATACAACACCTATTGTATGTAATTGAAGAGATTTTGTTATGTTGAATTCAGAGTCGTTAAATGTTTCAATTTATGACGTAAATTCTTACCCATTAATTATATCGGATTGAAACTATGAACTTCATAATGCTACGTAAAACTCAAGAAATCACATAAAAAAAACTTCGCGATATTTTAGCTATAAAAGACCAAACAATACAAATTTCACCTAGTTCCAATTGAAATCAGTGCAAAGAAGGAGGCGAAAAATGGTAAAAAAAGTGTCAACCCTTAGACCTCTTGTAACCGGTCAGAAAGTGTTAACTTGGTTTTGTGTTTATCCATTTGATGGTGTCACACAAGGACAGAAAACACTTTATATTTTGTTCAGTCTTATTTTTCACATATCTTTGATCTGTGCTGTGACCGCGTCTGCAGCTTTTTTCATGCGATTTATATCAATCGATTTAGAATCATGTTTACATTCGCTGTTTCAAATTGCTGCCGCTATTTCGGGAATTTGCATGGTCCTGTTTGCCTTTTTATCACGATTCGAATTCAAGAGATTATTTGAAAATCTGGAAATAATCTATGAAAAGAGTAAGAGCACTTCCATTTTCATAAAAAAAATAAATTCCATTGGCAAAACCAATTTGATATTGAAAAATTGAAAATTGCAAATAACAATCTACTAACTAATTCCAGACGCATCCGTTGATACCTTTCAATTTCTAGTAGAGGCAAACAATAACAGTGAATGGGTTTGGCCGTTCTATGGAAAACTGTTACTATTTGGATATTTCTCGGGCAATGTAACAATATCAGTGATTTCAGTTTTTTTTGT
>NW_022200453.1:0-1521 GCF_009176525.2 Contarinia nasturtii | reverse complement strand
TCATTTTTCCTTTTTCAAACTATAATTAACTTGAAATTGTATGGAACTTTGACTAACTTTGCCCTGTCCCAGGTAGTATTTCTGGTAGGCAATCAACGAAAAAAAAAAAAAGAAATAATAATGCCAGTTTCGGTTGTATTAAGAATTTGAAAATACCTGATACCGTGATACGCTTCGTTTTCGAAAAAATTTAAGCATACAGATCGTGCAATTACAGCGGCTGGTAAATCGGTCGTCATAACATCGAGAATACCGACTATACAAGACGATTTAACACCTGATAATATGAGTAAAAAGTGTTCAATTGCAAATTAAAATAAAGCTTCTTAACCCTTAACCGGGCAGGTCAAAATCCTAACGTTATCGGGCAAGTGGGGCCCCTGAGGCCCGACGTACATTTTCCATGCAAATTCAACGAAAATTTTTTTGTCTTCTTTCAAATTTCATTGAATTTATACGACGAAAATTATTGTTTTAACATAATAGATATTGAATTAAATATGTATTTTGTAAAATATAACTGAAAAAATGAAAAAATAATCAATATTTATTCCGAATCGGCTGAATTTAAATTTCAGATCAGTAGTTTTTTAAAAAAATTGATGACATTTTGTATGGAAAATGTACGTCCGGTAGTTGTCCAAACCTCAATACAGCGCTACTTAGGGAACCAAATTGAAAACAACTTTTATCAACGATTAGTAGAAGGATTTAAGAATATATTACAAAACAATTTGTTCGATTAAAGTAATATTTTATGCGATTTTATGTATCTTTTTTTTTTTTAATGCGCTACCGGGCCTCAGAGACCCGACCTGTCCGGTTAAGGGTTAATAATTTTATACGTCGCAAATTCCAAAAACGATATAAGATGTGACATTTCAGTGACATTTCAACAACGACTTTCTCATAAAATTAAAAACATGGTATAGGAATTGCGTTCGATTTGCGTTTATTCCAAATCAAGAAGAATTTTTTGATTTTTTTTATTTTTTCTTAAAAATTTGAACTTTGGAATTTTTTTTCGAAAAATACCCAAAAAATAAAATGTCTTACATCCGTAAGATGAACTTTTCCGCACTGTGATCCACAACATGCATTTATTACGTATCTTTTACCGTAGATATGAATTCATGAGAAAACTGAATATGATATAAATTTTGCGATACAAATAATTTTTATAGACTTTTCAATGCCTGTATGATATCGTAATCATGTAAAAATTTGCAGATGTTATTTTTTTCACAAAAAGCTAACATTCTGAAAGTTTAGAGAGATTACAATACAATTGAGTGGTACCTTCCATACAAAATTTTCCTTTTTTGAGCAAAAAAATCCCAAATTTTGTTCCAGAGGTACCCCTATCTCATATAAAAACAAATGTCGGTGTACACGTCCATTTAACGTTAAAGATAAGCGTCACGTTATTTTTTGTTAAAAAATTGTTGTCGAATAAAAAACACACGATGTAAATAATATCAAATAAAAAACCTCTATCAAGGTGAAGAACGAGTGACGAGA
>NW_022200452.1:0-1166 GCF_009176525.2 Contarinia nasturtii | reverse complement strand
TGTGAATTAGATGCAAAAACTGAATTTAATTCTGTAGCATTGAAATGAAAAAGTGAAAAAACAACAACAATAGCACGGCCACACAGAGCTGTACATCTATGCGTGCTGATGCATACATACACATATACGCTTTCTTCATTCTTTCATTCCATTGCTATACATATCTCACTGGTCAACAGATCTATGTAGCCATGTTACTGTTGTTGTTTTTTTTCTCTTTTTCGATTCAATTCATTGTAATTGAGTTCAACTATGGAATACAAGATGGCACAGATGAGGGGAATTCGCATTTTGTCTCTTTATAGGCTTAGCCGGTTGCGTAAAACTAATGTCAGATTTAGTTTTCTCGTGAATTCTTTGAGTAAAAGATTTGTAATAAATGCATGTTGTGGATCACAGTGCGGAAAAGTTCATCTTACGGATGTAAGACATTTTATTTTCTTTAGGTTCATTTAATCTAACAATACAAGAACAAAACGCTGAGTTCGTTCATAAATTTCATTTAGTTTCGGATGATTTTCTCATACCATCAAATGGTATTATTGGAAAAGATTTTATTAAGCGATTCAAATGTCTCATAGACTATGGAGACATGACATTCAAAATAAGACAACAAAATTCATCACCGATCACTATACCAATAAAAACCGAATTGATCCATGGAGTATCCGCTTTGCCAGCGCGATGCGAAACATTTCGTGTTTTTCATATAAATAGTACGAAATTCCCTTGCTTAATTGAATCCCAAGAAATTGAAAAAAATATTATTGTACCAACAACAGTTGTTCATCAATCAGAAGTATATATAAGAGTTTTAAACACAAATGATGAAATTAAAATAATTAATACAGAAAGTCTTAAACAAAGCCCAATTGAAGACTATAATTTTTATAAACCGGAGAAGCGATCTCAACTTTCAAGTAATAGATGGAAGAAATTACAAAGCATTCTCAAAAGAAAAGTGCCAGAATTTATGTGAAATAAATTAATTGATTTATGTATTGATTTCGATGATATTTTTCACATTGATGGCGATAAAGCAACCGTAAACAATTTTTACGAGCAAAAATTATTATTAAAAAATCATGAACCAGTCTATACAAAAAATTACAGGCTACCTTTCGCACAAAAAAATGAGATAAACAATCAAGTTAAATCATTATTGG
>NW_022200451.1:0-2234 GCF_009176525.2 Contarinia nasturtii | reverse complement strand
AAGCTCGTCCATTCATTACAGTGTCGTTTATGACCAAAAAGTACTTCTACCGACGATTATATTAGACAAACTTTCCCAACGTTTATTTTCTTTGTTGGCACATTAACATCTCCAACAATACACAGCTCTACAGCTATTCTCAAACACTGTTTTCTACAATTTACTTTAATAAAAATTGAAAAATATTGTTTTATCACATACATTGTTGTTGTTTTATTTATGTGACCGAGCACGTTTTTGGAGGTATGAATTACCTGAACATAATCGGCGTCACCTCTCTTAATGGTATCTTTTATTGTTGTTTCCAAGACAGGTGTTTTTATTGGATCCAAAGCTATTTGAATTCCATAAATTTGTTGTTAAGATACCTTTTGCTACTTTAATTTGAGAACAGTTGGACACAATACATACCCAATAGTATTCGGACACGATCGCGCAATTCAGATTGCAAATATTGACAAGTTTTGCCAGCGATATGTGCACCAAAGCCAAAACCAATCAAACTTACCCGTGTTAAAAAGTCCACCACGAACAACATTGCACTCGTTTAGAAATGCTACAAAAAAGTTCGTGTATAAGAAAACAATCATTTTCACTTTTGGACCAAATGTCTTAAACAAAACTGAAAACAGCTCAAACGACTAACGATTTTTTTTTTTTTCAATTTTCTACTGACAACTACCATATTTAGATACAAATTATTTTCGATATTATTACGAATGACGTCTTCTGAAAATTCCGTTATAAAAGTTGAAATAAAATTTTAAACAAAATTGGTTTTGAAACATTTTATTTGTCCACGTGAAACGGGTGAACATTGGCAATTGATGAATAATCTAGCACTTTCACTCGGATCATTTAAAAACAATTTTTATTATTGTAAATTCTCAATTGCCGAAACAATACAATTTCTAAATTAAAAAAATTGAATTGTTGAAAATACCGAGCAGATCTGTTGAATGTTATTCATTATTATCATCAAATAAATTGGTTTTATTTTGAAAGGAAAGTTTTTATTTGGTATTATTAATTATTGAGTTCAAGTTATAAGTTCTCGGTAAATAATACAAATAATTATTTACTAAATATATGAATAAAAAATGATTGAAATCCCAATTTTCACTTTCCGTTCGAGGTGACCTTCAACTATGACCGAGTTTGAAATGTAAAATTGAAGGGTTCATATGATGTGGAAATAGCTTTCAAAGTAGTAACTTTACCTAATATTTCTTAACTGAACTTGTCAACACTAGTAACTGTTTGTTTGCACATTGGACATTTATTTTGGGATTCTGGCGTATAATTCCACCTAATCCAACAAGTATGGCACATTTCGTGATTACATGATAAACGGGCATTTATCTTATTTTTGCAGCATATTGTGCATTCATCGTCGTCTGAATCGCTTGATTCATTTACTCTTACTTCAGGTTGAGTGCCCGAAAAGAGTTTGGTCCTACCAAAAGGACGTACTCCTGCTCCAAGTTGAGAGTTCAAATGAATATCGGTCCAAGCAAAATGGGTCATTTCTCTCCAGAACAATGAGCTACGATTATCCAGCGAAAAGCCAAACCTTTTCCCAATGTCATTCCATTTCGGAAAGCCATATACACCGATTAGACATTCAATCGCCTTTGTCATGGGTGGCATTATTGAAACGGTGCCAATTCCATTTTCGTTTGATGAGGCCGTTAAATATAGCCGCTTTGTAGATGTTGCAAGATGAATAAAGAATGCGATTCCGTGCTCATCATTCAAAGGATCTGAATGGCTCTGACTATCAGATCTTACATAGATATCCACATCTCCAAGTTGATCCCAGATTCCAACCTCTTGGGAAGTGTGAATTACTTGAACATAATCGGCATCACCTCTCTTAATCGTATCCTTTATTGTTGTTCCCAAGAGAGGTGTTTTTATTGGATCCAAAGCTATTTAAATTCGATAAATTTGTTAAGATACTGTTTTGCTACTTTGAACACAATACATACCCAATAATATTCGAGGACGTTGGCGCAATGTTTGTTGCAAGTATTGACAAGTTCTGCCAGCGATATGCGCACCAACACCAAAACCACTGACGTCAACCTGTGATAAGTGTCTGAGACAAAACCTTCTGTTCGAATTAACACATTTTTCGCGCACGCCAAGCACAAAGTCTCCTGCCAACTTTGCTATGTGTTCATATCGTTGGGTTGTCACCATTTTATCCAAAATCGCAACCGGTTCAGGAC
>NW_022200450.1:0-1079 GCF_009176525.2 Contarinia nasturtii | reverse complement strand
GTTGTTATCTCAATGTGACGTTTTGCTGATGTTAATTGAATTCGAATGTTCCACGTCCTTCTGGCGTCGTGAACGGAATTCCTAGCAATAGTTGGTCAATCGTATCGTGGTGTTTGATATACGATTAAATGTTTAGTGTATCCACAGAAGTCAATAATCCGGCATAAAAAAACCACTATTTTTTATAATTTTAATTAGTTACAATGGTCTTAATCTTTTCTTCTTTTTACTTACAGTAATTTGTACCTTGGTTTTTGAATTCGATCTTACACCGGCGACGGTTCAATGTGGAAAGAGCGATGTTACTCGATTCACATTAAACGTCACTTCGACGTCCCTATCGAACGCAAGAGCCTTACAATGCTCTCATATTCCAACCGTTTCATGAATAGTCTTTACCTTAATTCGAATCGGTTTGTCAAATCACAACAGAATATTTGTTTTATTGTATTACGTGCGAAAGTGTGATTTACAATGCATCGAAGTCCTGCAACACACAGCCTTTTCTCCGTCACATATGCACAAAAAAGGATGATGCACCAGGAAAAAGATCTCTAATCATACCCAAGGAGGAGAAAGAAAAATTGAAAACGGCTGCTGCTTCATTTGTATCCAAAGATTTTCGGCCATACCAAGCCATCGAAAGCGAGGTTATGTTTGACCTATGCACAGCGATCATGCAATTTGGTCAAAAATACCCAAAGGCCAAAGTGCAAGATTTGAAGTCAGCGCTTCCAACGAGAAACACCGTGAGTAGTAAGGTGGGTCAAATGGCTTCTTATGTTCGTAACACAATAAGATCTTTGATGGACACAGCAAAAAGTCAGCATGGAATAGCAGCCACCACAGATTGTTGGACTGACAGCTATAAGCACGTTTCCTACATGTGCATCACTATACATGTAAGCTTGATCGAAAAAAGTGCTATAAAACATTATCGCTACGTCATCCACATGGAAGCCATAACAGCCGTAGCCAAGACAAAAACCGTCATTATTGAAAAAATACTCGAAGTTTTTGCCAGCTATGGTTACACCAAAGATAACGCCATAAAGTACGTAACATTTTTAAGCGATAGA
>NW_022200449.1:0-3032 GCF_009176525.2 Contarinia nasturtii | reverse complement strand
TGATAAATTGTATAAGTAAAAAAATTTGACCAAAAAACAAAACCCGTCTCAACCTACGTGACTCTCCCCTACTTTAATTGGAAAAGTTTACAATAAAATGTGGCTGTTTGTAAACATATTGTGTGAAAAATAATGACATTTTAAATATTCAAGTTAAAGGAAATTTGTTACTAAAGGTAAAGTGTGAAGCATTTGCTGATTATGATTTAAATCACCTTCTTGAGCAGCGGCCATTATTGGTGTCCACCCATCCTTATTTTTGATATTCAAGTCGGGAGCAAAACTTACCAGCATTTGAACAAATTGAATTTGCCCTTGATCAAAATATTATAATCATACATTTCAATTTAGAATATGCCTTCTTCGGCAATCCACACAAAGCGTTTCAAATATTTAAATCATTTTAAATTTGAAGGTTTTACGTTACCAGAAATAATTAGCCCTTTGAATTGAAATTTATTTACCATTATGAGAAGCTAAAAAAATTGGTGACCATCCGTTATTATCTTTCGCATTGATATCTGCTCCATTCTTTATTAAATAATCAGCTGCATTGAGTTGAGCTGTGAGCAAAAAAATATTTGAATATTTCGGAGATTCACATCGGGTGTCAATCGATCACAAGCCTACTAAAATGGATGATTTTTGTAGTTTTTCGAATACTACAATACGATATAACGCGGTTAAAGTTTAAAATGAACAAAAATTCGAAAAACTTGAAAAAACAATCCATTCTAATATCAACACAACTATCGACTACTGGCGCCAATCAAATAAAGCGCAATTTTATGCACAAGAGCTGTCAGACTATGACGTTAGCATAATTAATTTACCATTTTGGATTGCGAAATGTAATGCCGTCATATTATTGCCAAGGTCTTTAGTGTTAATATCCACTCCATTTTTTAGTAATTCATGAATTTTTTGTGTATTGCCTGTGTTTAACAGTAAACCATATAAAAGAATTTCAGTCAAAAATTCCATAAATGATCATTGTTTGCTTACCAGTCTTGGCAGCTTCATGAATTGATTCGCTGTAGGGAAGGATTTTTGAAGCACATGGTTTAATACACAAAGTACTTATTCAACTATTGAAAGGATGGATTCGTAACCAAATCATTTGTACTTACTCATTATCAGCTCGCTTGAAACGAGTATCTGGAATTTAAAAAAAATAATAACTATTTGATTAGGACAACTACGGCCGTGTACTCATCATTTTGCTACATCATTTTTTTTTTCAAAATGTATGGTTTTAATTAAGTGTAGACGATGGACAGACGATTTTTGGATAGACGATGGACAGATGAACGCAACAAAAACCACAATGACACTGGTAAAGATTCATGCACGAAGATCTTCGAAGAGAGAATTAGTGAGTTTATTGTATTGTTCAGACATTATAATGAGATATTTTCAGCCAGATGATTCAGCTCAGCCAGATATCGTCAGAAGCTGAAATCATCCCCCCGACATGAAAAAAGTGACATGGTGGCGCCATGTACCTGTAATATGGTGGTGAAAGAACAAACTTTGCATGTGCGACCACACAACGTATTTGCGACCACACTGTGATAGACGATTTGTTTTTTCTTCTACTTTTTTTTAAACGAAATAAATTTTAAATACAAAAATGATGAAATCGCAAGGAATTTTCTAATTGTAAACATTTTATTTTTGAAAATAGATAAATTTTATGATCACTCTTTGCGACCACGCACATTTTGCATTTGCGACCACAAATTATTTCATCCAAGTTGATAACAACTAACATCAATAATGTGGTCGTACATGCTCTTACATGAAAATTTGTTCTTTCACCACCATGTTGTACATGGCGCCAGCATGTCACTTTTTGCAATACACTGTCATGTCGCAGGGATGGCTGAAATTTAGTGAAAACAATAGAAGTGATTGTTATGGTTATAATTACACTTACATTGCTACAATCACTATAACAATCACTTTTATTGTTTTCACTCCATTTCAGCTCCTGACGATATCTGGCTGAGCTGACTCATCTGGCTGAAAATATCTCATTATAATGTCTGGTATTGTTAACAAGCAAAATTACAACCAATATGAAGAAAGCAACGCAAAAGACGACATGACGAGAAAAGAACCGTTCTCTTCCATTTAGGAATGCTAAACGATTCAAGTTTAATACAAAAGTGTATGTGTATTTTTCAGTATTGGCTCATAAGGAAATCATACTCAAGTAACCAACAATACATTAATACATGCATTCCTTCCAAATTCACTGTTTCAAAATTTCAATATAATACAACGAAATATACACTCTACTAAATACAGGCCACTTCAACCGAAACTAAATTCACAAGAAATTGATCTACTTCAAAAAATAAAACTCGAAAAAATACACTCGTCTCTACGTCACACCTGCAAGATCAATTTGGGCGTTGGCTATGATATGCCTTCAATGCTCTTTTATTACTTTGTATTTAAGAAAATAACTGCTCAAAATGCACATAATTTTCGTCTGGAATGAAATATACCTGAAATGCCACTGATCAAAATTGCACCAAAATATAGAATGACCACACTGAATGAGTTCATTGTTCAAACTAAAATTCCGTTCGATTCATTGCAAATTATTAACTGAAATGAGAAACGAAAATCAAGTTTTCAACCACGAAATTCTAGTTTTCTATGTTGATTGCAGCCGAATAGTGTGTCTCACTATTTTACTTTAATTTGTGTCAATATTTTAAAATCATTGGTAACAATAAAACGTTCAGGATTATTAAAAAATGAATAGTTTTTCCGAGCGCTAAAACAATAATTCAAAATCGTTTTGAATGTCGATTGTTTAAACAACGGAGTGTCACTCTATTTTGAACTCGTATAGAAATGTTTTTATCTAGATTATTATTGTGATAAAATACTAGGGGTCAAACACAACAATTGGAGCTACAAAACTTTTTCAATCTTTTCACACTTTCAATCAATTTTAGATAAATCCCCTGACAGGCGCGGCGCCCCTACGATAGTTATCTTTTAATCAATTTTTT
>NW_022200448.1:0-2569 GCF_009176525.2 Contarinia nasturtii | reverse complement strand
ACGCTAGTCTTCATTAATTTATCTTCGACATAGATCAGAGCCAAATGCACATATATATTTCGATTTATACGCTTGTGTTTGCCTTTTGTATATATGGCAGCCTGCTTTTTTAACACAAATGGATCTTCCATGGGAGCATGATAAGCTTTGTGCATGCTGTACAAGCAACTGAATCGATGAAGATGAAAAAGATGCCGATTTGGTGTTTAATCCATTTAATTTTCTCTATATACATCTGACATGGCCACTGTTATGGTAGTAACGCTCAAGCTGCTGGTACTGTCATTTTGCTCGTTGTTTTCATCTCCAATGAATATCACAACGTTTGTGTTTGCTTTGCCCATGTCAGCAACGTCTACGGTGATCTTATTGCCTATGCACACAAATTTAACATCTTAACGTTGCTCAAGATTTTGTTCAATGCTTGTGTATATAATCGACATAATAATCAATTCGTTACATCATTTAATATATAAACATTAAATCGTTCCTAATTCTTCTGCGAGTACGTTTTTCTTCTTTGCATTTTTTCTTTGCGTCCTCTCTCTCTCTCTCTGTGTCTTTCCATTCTCATCGTTCTATCGATTGTTGTTTATCATACGCTCATTTGACTGTTTCATCTCGTCCTATGTACTGCCACAACTATGTTTCGTTTTCTTTATGCTCTTCTCCTATCCATTTTCATCATACTAAATGCTATCAACATAACAGTTTTTCTTTTGGGCTTTGCCATCGGTTGGAAAAGGCAGTGATGATGTCGATTGGCATTTTACTTTCATTTCTATCTCTCTATTCTCGATTCTATCGGCGTCAATCGTGTGCGTGTGTGTATTCTCTCTCGCCATCAAATAAGTCGTTGAGAATGAAAGATGAGAAGAAGCAATGGGAATTTATGGCATGCATTTCGTATTAAAGCCAGTGTACTCTCTGTGTTTCCGGTAATAAGATTTCGACCATAAAACAATTTTCCCTTATCGTCGTACCGAAAAATGAACACGAAACATTCATTTATAATGACAATACCATCCTTCTCTCTCTCTCTCTCTCTCTCTCTCTCTCTCTCTCTCTCTCTATCTATCCATCTCACTTGGAGTTTTCTTGCAATTTTTAAAGACTTTTATGTTGAATGTTTTCTTGAAGAAAAATTACGAAAGTCGAAAAATTCTTCATTGTTGAAAATAAACTCAATTTAAGCAAATACTTTTAAGAATTTGATACAAGAAACATAAACGAATGCGCAAAGTTCATTACGTTTGAATATTCTGTCTTTTTTATATAAAAAAAACATCGAATCAACATATGCCGTCATTATTGCCTTGAAGCTTATGATACCATAACAACACGCTTCATATGGATGTGCCTATAATAAAATGACTTCAGTTTTAAAGTAGCACATCTCCTTTCTGTCATCACAATTGAAAAACAAGCTCAAACAACATTAAAAAGGGAGAATGTATAATATACTTTGCTACTTTGGCCCGTTTTTTCACTCTCTTGCCAATCGTAAAAGAGAGCGCAGGAAGAAAAAAAACAATGCTGCAAGCGTATCCAAGCTTTTCTATTATTTTAGCAAAACGAACCAGTGAATGGAATGCGTAAAATTTTGCATTGAATTAAATTCCACAAAGGGCCTTTCATTGTGGAACAAACCCTTTGGAAATTTACACAGAGATTGTAAAAACCGTTTGAAATGAGATTTTCTTCTTTTTTTTATTCATTTTTACGCAATGTTTCTCGAATGAAACTATACTATGTTTGAATTCTAGTTGCAACATCCGACGGCTAATAATAACGGAACGAATAAAATATTCTACAGACACATATATTCACGGGAGAGTGAAAGGAAGAGCGAGCAAAAAACCATGAGAAGAAAACGCTGTTGGTAAAGTCGAATTTAAGTCTTCTCATAGTCTATGTTGCACAGCGGTTTTCAGCATGGGTGTGTTTCATCATATCAGTATCGTACTTAATTACTTTGTAGATAAAAGAGATTTAATGCTTTAAAAATAGGATGTTGGATACATGCTCTCACTCGCTCTCTTTTCTCCCGTTCGCTGTGCATTTATGCGCACTGTTTTAATTTGTTATTCTAGAAAACACATACATATTACACACAGTTTACTCGAAAAGTTGCGCTACTTTTTTCCACTTCTATGCGATTTTTTACCAATAAAACGAAAATCTTCTTTTAAAGTTGGGTTTTTCAAACGAAAAATCAAAGCTTCAAATTAACATTTGATTTTTGAGCGCACATTTTCTATTTCATCTTTATCGCGAAATTCATTACCAAATGATCTTTAAAAAAAAAAAAAAAAAAGAAGCGAGTAAAAGACATTCCTTCTATTTAAGGCAGAATTAATATACTACAGTCTCTCAGATCACCCCACCTCCATTTTAAGAGAAAACAACAGCAACATATCAACGCTTTTCAGACACGAAAAATCAGAAAAATACTTATAAATGAATATGGAGTTGTGATTTAAATAAATGACCACAATTTCATGCTTCAAAATAAAATAATTTAATATAAGCCTGCCAGATCGCCCGGATAAATCCGGTGTCGCCCGGA
>NW_022200447.1:0-1485 GCF_009176525.2 Contarinia nasturtii | reverse complement strand
CTTTGCCACAACATGCATTTATTACGTTTCTTTTACCGTAAATATGAATTCATGAGAAAACTGAATGTGATATATGTTTTGCGAAACCAATTATTTTTGATATACTTTTCAATGCCTGTATGATATCATGTGAAAATTTGCAGATGTTATTTTTTTATAAAATCCTAACATTCTGAAAGTTTGAAGATACGGTGTATCCATTGATTGAGGATCTCTTTCCTTTACATTTTTTATGACGTTTTTTGTTTTTTTAGGACATTTTTTGTTTTTTTGCAATGTCGTTTCAAACAATTTCAAGCTTTTTAGGATGATTTATGTAACTTTTGATGTAATTTTTAGGACAAATTTTGTTTTTTTTAAGGACTGATTCCGGATTATTCAGGACTATTTTTGTATTTTTTAGGACTGATTTGGTTTTTTTTATGACGATTTTCGTTTAACCCGTGAATCGAAAACAAAAATATACTGCCAGTTTTTGGCCGTAGGGCTTAATGTGAAACGTGGGACCGTACTAATAAGAAAAACAAACTACTCGACATCCATATTTTGAATTTTTGAGTGAAGAGCCACAAAATTTTCAAATAAATTACACCTTGAAAATTGACTTTGTCAATATTTTCCTCATACAGCATCAACGGCTACCTGATGGGGAATCTAAAACAATTTGGTACCGCATCTGTCATATTATGACTGCAACTTCTCTTTAAAAAATTACACCTTGAGAGTTGACCTTGCAACATTTTCACTAATTTGGCCTCAAATTACGTCAATCCACCCGAATCCATTCGTTTTCCACTCAATAAATGGCAAGTGGAATCGAAATATTTTTCAAAGTGAAATCCAAAAAAGAGGGTCCATGAATGAAAAAATTAAATGGGGAGCACTAATGCGGAAAATAAAAAACCGTCTTTCTGTTACCGAAAACACTGACGCGCTCCCTGATGACATTAAATCAAACTAATCTGTCCCGAATGTTTTGTGTTGAATTTTACTGAAACCTTAGAATTAGGCATAGACAAAATACAGACAAAATGAAAAAAAAAGAGAAAAATTGTCTTCTGCAGATAATTTGCATAATAATTTACGCATGCCTTAAAAATATTATTTATTTCTCAAAATAAAAAAATGATTTGATATATATTAGATAATGATAAAACGACAATTGATTAGCTAGTTTAGATATTTAAAAATTATTTGATTTTCTTTTTGTTGACTTCAATTTTTCTCAGCCCAAAAGTTTAAAATGAAAATCTTAATCTTATTCGCATTATTCGTTGTAGCTGCAACCGCTTTCCCGTCGGGTAAAAGCGAACCAGCAGCTTCCACGTTGCCGGAATTACAAAAAGAGCCTAAGGATGAGGATAAAAACACGCTTGTATCAACGCAGAAAGTGACGCAAAACGTGCAAAACGATGGGTTGAATACTTCTATCCAGAGCCAGTTTCTTATACGTATTATGTCGTCCCCAATACGCGCACAACAAAG
>NW_022200446.1:0-4170 GCF_009176525.2 Contarinia nasturtii | reverse complement strand
TAAATTAAAGAATATTTCGATGCTAAAGTTTGAACATATTTTTTGGCCTCGAACTTATCGCCGCTTGAAAGGCTTTAAAAATCGAACAAATATTATTTTGAACTAGCTTAATAAAATACGCATCTTCCACCGTGCGGAAAAGTTCGTCTTACTCCTGTAAGAGTCTTAATTTTACTTTAAGTGTAATCAACGTTCCAAATATATAAATGTATATTCGTTTTAATTCACAATACACAGAAAAAATATCTACCAACTACAGTGAATCTAATATTTTTGGTAGACAAAATTTTGCATGACACACTCCACTCACACGCCATTCGTATATGAATCCTATGTTAGTGGAGAGTTTCTCTGCTTACTTTGCTTGTTATTTTGTCTATCAAAAAAGTTAGATTCACTGTATTTTCATCACCAAATTGATATCAGAATTTTTGTGTTTCAAATTTTGTTTCCGTCATTCGTTTTTCATCTCGACAGAGGTTTCTTTTTTTGATAAACTGAACAAAAATATTTTTGTCTTAAAAATCTTAGGAATTTAAAAAGAGATCTCGACTGACATGTTCATCTCAGTGTAACAACATTTAACACTGGTATTGAGGTCAACCATCACGGTTTATCTATCTATTTTACATATTTCTGCGTTTTTTCTGCATTTTTGTTTTTCTGCGTTTATTGTGCTGCATTTTTGGTTTTCTGCGTTTATTTTTTCTGCGTTTTTTTTTTGCGATTTTTTTTCTGTGTTATTTTTTCTGCGTTTATTTTTCTGCATTATAGTGTTTCTGCGTTTTTAAAGCTCTTGGGCCATAGATCTAGAAAAAATATAAAAGTTTGGAAGGACCTGTCTTCAAAATATGGTCCTTTCAAGAAAAGGGTCAAAAAGCGATAAGATTACTTCCTAAAATGATAAAAAAATAAAATTCACGTATAGTTGGCGCTACATTCTATGTAATAAGCATATACTTTCCACTTAGTCCGTTGCAACGGAAAACAAGTTTGCATAGAATGCAGCGCCAAAATATATGTGAATTTTATTTTTTGTCGTTTTAGGCAATAAATCTATGGTTTTCTTATGGCTTCTTTCATATGATTTTCCTATAAAAGTCATTTAGTATATCTGTCCGCGATTTTGCATTAACTTTCTGTGATTAAAGTACTTTTCGTTATGGCCGGCCTCCAAAAGTCACTTTTTGACTTTTGTCCCTACGGTCACCGGGTTGTCTGCATGTGACACTCCCCGGACATATGCATATCGTTGGAGGATCTTGAAGTTAGCTCGAATGGTGCCATTTGCGGTCCAAAAATTTCAATGTGGGGAGGCCAAATTGGCCAAAAACCAAAAAGTTACCGTTCGGCCGGACACATACCGTCCATTACCTCGAAAACAAGCTCAATGATTTTAGGTCCAGGTCTAACCAGTAATGTACCCAAAGTGCCACAAAAAGTTATCAATTTCACCTAACATATGTCCATAAAGTCTTGACAGTAAATTCAGATGTTCGCCATTTGAACAACAAACATACAATATTAAATTCTTTTTTATTGGTATAAACCTTCATTAATGGGCTACGAATAGCACATTCACCTTACACTGAACGGGCCATTGTCTTCGATTTTTCTCAGTATGCGTCGAACCTTCAAAATCATACTTTGGCAGACCGATATGTCGATTTCTTTCAACTTTCTCTCGAACCTTCCCGCTAATTGTTGCTTGTTTCAAGTATTTTGGACCTTCGCCTATAACTTACATCCAAAAACAGACGAGAAATAATTAATTTGGTGTCTTTTTGTGAAGTTAAACAGATGGTCCTTTTTTCACGGGAATGTCATATTTTAAGAAGTGAGCCATTATTGTGGTTTTTTCTGCTTGCAAACCAAAATTTTGTGTTAAATCAGATAGTTCTCAATGAATTCTATTGATTTCAACAACAATTGGTTGATAATGGAGCATGTAATGGAGGTTTTACCTTACGTTTCAGCACCAAATTCTCGAATATTGGCTCTAAAACACCTTCCAAAGAAGATCCTACCATACAAACACGCCTTTATCATTGTTCGGTTTGTCGACGTCTCTAGCCTTATATAGTAGTGCCCTAACATAATCAATGCAAAAGAAACCACTTCCACTTGATTCGTGGTTCGACATAGCGATGAATGTTTCACTGTCCAAAATGATGAATTTTTCAGTGCAAAATACTATGAGGTGAAGTAAATACCCAATTTTTGACACCCTATTGAATTTTTTCATTTCTTATTTTGCTGATTCCTAATGACCGAGTCTAAATCTATTGTTTTGGTTCAAATTTTGATGTGCTGTAACCATAAAAATCACCAAAAACGAATTTTTGCTTGACCAACCCGGTTTTCGGTACTTGATGACAATTTTGGAGGGTTGGAGCATTTAAATAGGGAATACGACCGTACTTTTTGCTTTCTCTAGAATCTTTGTCTTCACACTAAGTCACAGCAATGAAATCCCTACTACCGTGCTAGATGGTGTCGACACGAGTGGACGGATTTTTAAATTTATTTGAACGACGCCATGTTACTATACTTGTCCATTACAACGTACATGTAACAGAAGAAACACACAGTCCATATCCACGCTATTGGACATAACCGATTTGAACCGTCAATGTGAACTAGATCAAGTATAGAACTTTACATAGGATCATATACGATGAATATGGATTACACAGTCTGTTTCAAAATACCGTCACCAATGTCGACACCATTTGACATCAAAATTTTGACAGTAAAAATATGTGTTATTGTTGTTGTCGTTTCATTGCTGTGAAAAAATGCGCACAAAAAATTAATGAATACAAAATAATAACTGGAAAAGTTGACAATTTGCATTAAATGTCATCAAAAACAGATTGTCAATGAGAAAACTCTTGTTCACTCAAAAGAATCCAGTGGCAAGAAACAGAAGCTGGTGTTTGTCTCATCGATTGTTCGTTTTTCCAGCACGTTAAAACGATACACAAATAACTATAAAGGTGGCTATATGAATGCATGTCAATGCATACATTACCTTCGGATGCTCCATTTTTCATGGAACAGGGAAAAAACTGAACGGTGCATTGTTGTTGGTGATTGAATCGCACGTGAATTTAACAGCATTTATGGTGTAAGCTTCATTATACTGATGCTTCTTCTAAAGATTGTTCATCCATTTAAAAATCAATTCCATATCAGACGGGATCACAAATATTGATTTTGTGTCATTGCTCTAGATCAGTAGCCTTTGTGCAGGCCATTGCTTTTTTTCTGTTGCTTTGAACTGGTATGAAACCCATTACTCTTGATTTAACGATGCGAAATCAAATTCACGATGTATTTTAACTGCATGTTACATCAAATTGATGCAGTACATGCACATTTATTCACACACGCTATTTTGACCATTACCATTAGCTATAGAGAATGCAGAGGGCGGCAAAAATATGTATCGTTGACTGACAAGAACAAAAATTCGCTATTAGTTGAAACTAATTACCAATGCATGCGATCGACCGCAACCCACAACCGATTTGGCCACTTAGCAATTACAATGCCGGTGCGATTGCACAATGCACATGTTCATCTGTGTGATACTGATATACATTTTATCATGCGGTTCGAATCCATTTAACATTTTGTGTGTTCGCGGTGAACTACGATGACCATATTTAAAATGTGTGATTGCAAAATGCGCTGATTGTTGCATGTCGATATATCGACCTATTTGTGCACTTTCACTAATAATTTCTGTTATTAAAAGAGATTGCTCGTAAAGTGATGTGGCCCCACTAATGTTGTGAGCAAATTAAAATTAATGACAACAGGACAACAAAAAACCATACTGGATCAGATAGCAATTTTATAATGATAAGCATCAACATATTAATTTCTCTATATCAGATATTATTTTGAGGTGATTCAGCTCAGGAAGCTACCGTCAGAAGCTGAAATGGCGTGAAAACAATAGAAATGATTGTTATGGTTATAATAACAGTTGCATTGCTACAATTACTATAACAATCAGTTCTATCGTTTTCACTCCATTTCAGCGCCTGACGTTAGATTCCTAAGCTGATTAAGCTGACTGAAAATATCTCAATTTATTATTATGCATACTCATCAATTTATTTCCATCAAAATTATCCATATTAAATTCCTATTCCTAGA
>NW_022200445.1:0-2079 GCF_009176525.2 Contarinia nasturtii | reverse complement strand
GTATCCGAGATAAGACAGTAAAGCCATTATATGACTGCAACATCCGACTGTCCGTAGACCATGTTTGCAATCACACGTGTAACCCAAAACAGAGTTTTTTCCATTTGTTTTATCATCTACAAGAACATACGTATAATGTTTATTTTTTTTTCGATATCGAGAATAAAATTGTGTTAGAAAGATCCTTAAATTTTTAATATTGCTTTGTTGAAGATGGGCAAACTTTTGTTTTTGTATAAATTTATCTGGGCATTTAAATAAAATAAATTGGTTATCATTTTTTTTAATGTGTTCAGTTATATACGACCTGGCCTGTTTCAATTGATAACTACCCAATGCAATAGATTTAAGGTCATTCAATGAAAGTGAAGGAAATCGCACCATATCTGCATTTACAGGTTGAAAATTTTTAACATTTGATTGAAATGAACCGGTGTCTACAAAATCTGCAAACCAGTTTCGATGACTAACTGCCTTATTTTTCATCTGTGTGGCAAATTCTTTGGCATTTTCGCTATTGGACTCAATTCTTGAATTAAATTTATTCATTAAGGATGCTGCAATACGAAGGTCATCCATCAGAGTTGGAGCTTCGAAAGTTGTGTATATTTTATTGAATAGCTTCCATATGGATTTGAAGTGCCCGTTTCGTGATTCCACAATGAACCTACACGCTGTTACCATGCGAGACTGGTTGCCTTTATCTGCTGTCAATTGGTTTACATTATCGTCTTTGTTTATGAATTCAGGTAACTTTGGATCAAAAACCAAAGCTTCCATAAACGGAACCGCATCTCTGAAACCCCTATCTAACAAAAAAATATCGCCCAATTCCAAACTACTGAATGGACCGTATGTTTGAAATATGTTTTGTAGAATTGATGCATCATTTTGTGTGGCCTCATAAGGTCCGAATACGTCAACGATTAATCCATTTGTTGTAACCAAAACCATTGGTTTAATGAGGTTTCTTTTTTTTTGAACACTAAATGTCTTACGTTGAAGATCATAATTTTGTGATTTATTAAAATAAATATAGGTAGCATCGGCAACTAAAATCACTTTGTTATTAGAACCATTAAGGTAAAGGTGACGTGCCATTTGTGTATTATTTTGAATCAAAAAATTCCGAGAAAAATTCTGAAGTCCCAAATATAATGGAAGAAAATCACTTTTAAAGGCATTTCGAACAGTTTTTAGATATTTTTTTGGGTATTTTTACATATATCAAACGTTTTTCTGTTTCGGTAAAGAAAATCACCATTTCGAAGTCTCATTAAATACATTTGAAGTGCTATTATGCTCTTTTCTTTGCTTTTTAAACTATGTTCAATTGAGGGTAAATTATTGAGCAACTCATTAAAATCAGGTGCACTTAATCCAATCTCTGTTTTATCAAAAATGTGACATGATGGCTCATCAATTTCAATTCGTCTCACATTCAAAAGTTCTGTAACACTTTCCAATTGTCTTTCTGTAAAATCTGGCCTTGCACTTTCCCTGCAATCATTCCAATTGTTATTTTGTAGATGATTGGCACAAATACGAGCATAATTTGGGATAAAAAGATTTGCCTCACGTAGAATATCTCTCCTTTTTGAAATCGGCACAAAAACCAAATTATTTATTTCATTACAATTTCCATAACTACATCGATGTGTATTTTCAGGCAATCGAACCAATGTAACACCGTTAATTTCGTACGACATAATGATAGGTAACTTCCAAATTAGCAAAAAATATTAAAACCAATTCCCATAATGCTTATTTATTTCGCTGTGTGTATTTAATTCAAATTCGAGATTGAGCTTTTGAGATCATTTCACAAAATAGCAAAATCTAAAAAAATTCCATGCTATACGTTCAACGATGTGTTAAAAATTGAACTTTCAACAAAAACAACCACTATTTATATAGCAAAGACTGTCATGTCCTTTCATGATTCACATCAAGTAGCTAATTGCGTCGTATTGATTTGTTTTCTGTTTGATTATAAACAGAAATAAGGCTCCAAAAAAGTGAATATGTATCATTGTACGTAGGCGACTATTTAAGTTTCTTCAATATGTATGTTTTAGT
>NW_022200444.1:0-1410 GCF_009176525.2 Contarinia nasturtii | reverse complement strand
GGTAAGAGCGAACAAATTTCAACTTTTGTGTTTTGGGGGCCAGTCTATTGTTGAAGCAGATTGATTTTCAGTTTCTGCACTGCATGCAGATGCTGGCTCGTTAATTTCAGAACACTCAGGTGGTAAAACTTTATTGACATCAGAAGAATGATCTAAATCACTATCACTCACATTTTCAATTTCATTTTCTTCGCTGTGTTCAGTTTGAGAAATCTCTGGTATTTCTCTTGGCCCTATTAAAATTAAGTAAATTAAATCAAAATCACTATACCCAAAATTGAAATAAAATCAAAACTCACGAGCAAAAAACCGATGTAAAGAGTGTGAAGTGGCCACAGCTCGTTCATTTTTTTTATGGTTTTCACCCTTGGCATGTTCTTGTACACAAGCGATGCCTTTTCCGCCGATTGAGAATATTTTTTTGCATAATTTACAGTAGCCACTGAAATTGTCTTTTGGTACGGCATTCAACCAGGGATATGATGTTATCCAATCACGGTTGAATTTAGTCTTTCTATGAGACATTTTTTAATTCTTACAATTTTATGATATAAATTCTAATTTTTAGAAGAAGAACACTTTCGCTATAATGATTTTGAATTTCGCACATTAAATGATAAATTATTTTCAATGCTATAATATGTTTCTTTTAAGCTCATTCAAACTCAGTATGAAGAAACTCTTTACTAAGCAAAAATATTCATTAAACAATTGACTGAAGCCGATCCACTGTGCTCCAATCAGTTTATTAAACCAATAAATAAATTCATATAAGGAATATTTTTGCTTAGTAAAGAGTGTCTTCATGCCGAATTTGAGAGCGTTTAAAAGAAATATATTATAGCATTTGAAATGATTTATCAATTGTTTAATGAATATTTTTGCTAAGTAAAGAGTTTCTTCGTGCCAAATTTGAGTGCGTTCAAAAGAAACAAATTATAGCATTGAAAATGATTTGTCATTTAATGTGTGACTCATTAAAGCGAAAGTGTTCTTCATTTAAAAAATAAGAATTTATATTGAATGGATCGAATAAACAAAGTCACTTCAACACCTGTATAAACAAAAGTGCAAGAGTATTTACACCCAAATTTGAATATTATGACCACTGGAAAAAAGATGACCGATCAGTTTTATATGTAAGCATGCATATTGTTATCCATTAAGTTCGCAAAATCAAAACTATAAAAGAGATGTCACTTCTGTAAAAATAATCATTTTCAATCAGTACATCAGACAAACATCGTGAAAGACGAAAATGAAAGTTCCAAAAGTACCGATTCTTAAGAAAATTCCAAAAATTCCGAAGTTTGGAAAGAGAACATTAAAATACGGCGGCGCGGCTCTAACGGGTTACGAAGTGGCAAAGTCGCTTTGTTTGAGATTTGTCGCCCGCAACGCCATCTCTAT
>NW_022200443.1:0-1583 GCF_009176525.2 Contarinia nasturtii | reverse complement strand
GCATCGAGCATGAGAAAAGATCCAGATTTTTAGATTGTAGCGCATTTACAATGGGTTCAATCATAGCAGAATATTTCGCAATTATAAAAACACAAATAATAAATATTGGTTTTGTAGCGGAACAATGTAGCTGGAAGGCTCTCGTTCGTGTTTCGCGGTTTCCTTCTTTTGCTAGTGTGTCCAATCCGGTAACAAGCATTTCGAAATGTTTTTTAAAAATAGAAATGCTCTGGTATTTTTGCGACCAACGGGTCTCACAGAAAGTCGGAATATTTGGAGCATATTTACGACGCAAAACAGATTCTCTGAAAAAATGTATAATCACCTTGACCGTTGATATAGTATTGCGGATTTCAGGAACAGAGCTTGAATCATTGACAACAAGATTAATTTTATGGCTGGCACAATGAAAATACAAAGCCTTTGGATATTTTTGTTTCAGAATTTTTTGCACTCCTGCGTTATCGCCAGACATTGTGGAACAGCCATCATAGCCTTGCCCCACACATTTCATCGGATCCAGACCATGGTTTTGTATGAAATTATCAATGAAATTAGCGATTGTTTTAGCATCCATGGCATTTAATTCAATGAAACCAAGACATTCTTCACGAACTATCATTTTATGTTCATCAAAAAATCTAACACCAATAGATAGCTGCTCCTTACCAGACATATCGGCAGTTTCGTCTGCCATTATACTATATACTGGAGATTTTTTAACATCTTCAATTAAAATTTCTTGAATAGTACGCCCCAATAAATCGACAATTTCGTTTTGTATTTGTACCGATAGATACGAAGCATTTTTTTTGCCTTCTTCTATATGTTTTTTAAGAATTTCATCTCCGGCATCAATTTTGAATTTAATTAAGTCGTGAAAAACGCCTATGATGCAAAAGTACATTAAAAAAAAAAAACTTAAATTACACTTATTAATCGGGGAAACATTCGGAAAATCTAAAAGATCATTTACCAGTTTGTGATTCTTTTCCTCTTAATGGCAAGTCGTGTGTACCGCAGAATATAATTGTTGAAATAATTGAAGACAAAATTTTCCGATTGTTTTCAATTAAACTTTGATGTCCAGATATAGCTACAACGTTTACAGGTAAAACATTCAGAAAACTGTTAGCTGATGTAGTTGCTTGCTTATGCCATTTACTTTGTGCATGGTTTTTACACTCCTCATGCATGTTTTTATATCGCGTAAATGGCGTCACAATGAATGATCTCAAAACGCCTTGTACCACAGTTGGGGGAAACAATACACAATATAGGCATAAGGCACCTTTCAATTTTTTTGAATAGGTAAGCCAAGGTGCATAGGTTGTGAGCCAATCATGAATAAACTTTCTTTGTGAGTAAATTCGACGTTCAGCAACATCTTTACTGAAGTCATAGCTCTTCGGAGGAGACCAACATTTTTTCAAAATATCTAATTTTTGTGGTCTTGTCATGGAAGTGGACTTTCCAAGATATTTTCCAATATCAAATTCTGGGAAATCATCATCACCAGAACAGCCGCTTGTTGAATAGACTGGCCCCCAAAACACAAAATATGAAATTTGTTCGCTCTTACC
>NW_022200442.1:0-1516 GCF_009176525.2 Contarinia nasturtii | reverse complement strand
ACACTCTCGAAGGCTCGGTATAGAACACACAAAAAGTGAAAAAAAAACTTCTTATTCTCAAATTTCATATACAATCAAATGGCTTGTACCAGCGATTTTTATTGCGCAGTTGTGTGTGAATAGAATGTCCGTTGTAGACATAATCGAAATCTTCGAAAATGAATCTGAACAAGCTACCGTCATGCCAGTCATGGCTGATTAAAACAAACTCAATCGATTGATAAAGAAAAAACAAATGAAAGCGATATCGCAGAAGTCGTAAATGAAGAATTTATTAAAACAGGAGGTATACCAGTAATCACAACGTCAAATAATGAGTTATGCGCATAAAACAACAACAAAAAATTATTTGACATTGAGTTACCAATCGCCAACGAAATAACTCCGGAAGAGTTACTTTCGTCGATAGATAGAATATCAGGCGAATTACAAATCAAAAAATTAAAATGGCCAAAATGACTTCTATTTCGAAAAAATCGACGTCGAGAAATTTAAAGAAATTTGCAAAAAAGTATTAAAAAATGTGCACATAGCCTTGACCTATCCTATTATGACTGTAACAGATCAAAAAGAAAAACAGAGACTCATGCATTTGTATCTGATTTTTTTTTTCACTTTTTATGCTCTATACGGAGTCTCCGAGAGTTTCATATAAACTCGCCCCATTGGTATTCGCTTACTATTCAATAGGCATCACATAGCAAGTTTATATGAATGGGGTAGAATAAAAACTACTTCTCGAAAAATGTTTAAACACGAAACCTAAAAAAAACTTTCAATGAAAAGTGAATCAATTTTTTTTTGTCCAATTGAAGTGAACCAAAAAAAATTTGTTCGATAAAAGTGAACCTAAAAAAAAATTTCATTTTAGTGTATTTTACACTGAAAAAACCGAGTGAAATTTTTTTTTTTGGTTCACTTTTATTGAACAAAATTTTCTTGATTCACTACAATTGGACAAAAAAAAATTGATTCACTTTTTATTGAAATTTTTTTTAGGTTTCGTTTTAAAATACCAATTTTTTGAGAAGTAGTTTTTATTCTACCCCATTCATATGAAACTCTCGGAGACTCGGTATAATGCACTCAAACAGTGAAAAAAAGTCCAGATCGTGATTTGGATGATATGGAATGCGATTTTTTTCATTTTGATTTCACCAGGTGATACAGAAAATTGAGTAGTATTTGAGAATCGAAGAAAAAAAATTTAATTATTTATTTCATTTTTCGCCTATTTTTACCATCTATATGGGAAGCTTGTATGAAAAACACGGAAGACCACTGAAATGACAAATGCAAAATATGTGCGGACGTACGACAGTGCCATTTCAGCGGGCTTCCGTGTTTTTCATACAAGCTTCCCACATAGATGGCAAAAATTAGCGAAAAATGAAAAAAATAATTAATTTTTTTTTCTTCGATTCTCAAATACTACTCAATTTTCCATATCACCTGGTGAAATCAGAATGAAAAAATCGCATTCCATATCATCTAAATCACGATCTGGACTTTTTTT
>NW_022200441.1:0-3327 GCF_009176525.2 Contarinia nasturtii | reverse complement strand
AAACAAAGTGAGTAAATTTTCGAAACAAAAATTGATTGTTTATCAAGCTTTAAAATCATTTTTGCTTGTTTCTTTGTGATCAAAATTGATTCCTGAGCCTACCCAAGGAACAATTGTTGGCACAAATTCATCCATTATCGGGCATATGTTGACGGTCAATATTGGGGTTGGATGTGTGTGTAGTTTCAGTCAATTTTACCGTCAAAATGGAAAGGAAAAAAAAGAAAAAAACAATTCAGTTAGATTGAATGCAAAACTAAACTATCAATTCAATAAAGTACTCACCTACGGGTTCTTTTATATTCCGCACAGCCCTAAATAGGGACCCGTACTGCGGTCAAGGGTACAATAGAAATCCTTGGATTTAAACTATTCACGCCTAGTAACTAACAAAATTGTTAAAATATTCTTCTTATGATTATTGTTGATTTTATGCTGCTATCAGTTGACATTGTTCGCATGGTGTGGATTGTCAGGTCTCTTCAACGAATCGGGCAATGGTATGCCAAAAAGACGACACATTCCTATAAAATCAGAAACAAACACAAAACATTAATCAATTAATATGAACACTGAACACCTAACGCTCCGCTCTCTATTCTCAATTTAATATTAATACAATATACAATTATGCACATACCTTTGAATAAAATATTCTTTGCGGCAACAATGTCACGGTGCCAAATGACTACGTGCTCAATCATGTCTTCTGGTGCAGCATCACCCAATTCATGGTATTCTCGAGTTAATGACCAAGTTTTGAAGATAACTTTTATCTTTGGCACTAAACGCTCGATGTTCTCACGATCTGGATTGATTGCTCTCTCTACCATTCGCTCTTTCTCAAGCTCTTGTCTGCTCAAATTCGTCACAATTATCGGTGGTAGTCCAACAATCGGTTTTGGTATGCAATTTCGACAAATTTTGAATCGATGATTTTTGGTTTCTCTTGGAAATCGCTCGTGACAATTGGCACACGTTATTGATGTACCCCATTCATCTTGAAAACTGACCTTTGTGTGCTCTTGTTTCTTGAAGCTGGTCGCCAATTTACGCGTTCCTGGGCATCTTTTCCGCTTCTTTATGCCCCATGGCCGATTTGGTGCCATTTCTCCAGCACCAATCCAAATCCAAGACGGTTTGTTGTTCGTTACCCGCATGGCAACTTTATCACTTGTTTTGGTAGCCTTGATGTGGTGATCGAGATCCAATCGTGCATATTTTCGAGTCGCATATGCTTGCATTCCCATTCGTAGCATTTTGATGCGATGCAGAATGTACGCTTTCCATGTGGATCCACGCGGCGATGGTATCACTGGGTACGACTTGAAATCCATTTGTTCTTCTTCAACAAACCACCAGGTCAATCGATCTGCCTTTCGATCTCTCTTCTTCTGCTCGGTTTGCCAATGAAATCGTGGATTGGATATTTTAATGTTTTCCTGTTAAATAATAACGTCAAATTTCAATCACGTTCCGAAAAAAAAAATGTAATAACAAACTTAATTTACCTCAATGTTTGAATTGATATGGCGGCGCACAACGGCCACCCACGTTTTCTCGTTAGGATCGATGGCACTAGCATATGTCATGTTGTTAAATGTGGCCTGCTCCGAATTTTCCACCCAAGCCTTCGCTGGCTTCTCGTACAATATTGACACGCAAACACTATTGGTGATGATTTGCGAGTGAAACCGCTTCTGCTTGCCGATTTGTTTGATTTTATCCATGTCGAAAACCAAATTCCACAATTCATCTCGATGGCCGTACAAGTAATAGTCCAGTGTGTATTTGTTCATTCGATTGGTCAGCGGATTGCGAGAACTGGGCACCACTCCTAGTACAGTGTTCGCCAAATAATACATATCTGTCATATCCAATCGAACGTTTTTCAGTTGGAATCGGCATAACGGGACAAGTGCGAAATTGTTCACTTTTGGCGGTCGATTGTTCGTTATCAATCCATCGCGACGGAATGCATGCCATTGTTGTGAATATTGATGAAACACTTCGATTTGGCGTTGCATTTGACCGAACATCCACAGTGATTGGAACCAATTGTCCTTAACGAACTCATTGACAGTGACCGGAACCAATTGTTCATTATGAACTTTTTGACACTGCCAACCGATTCTTTCCAGTTCATACAATAAAATGTTCATCTTATTTGTTCTCTCTACATCACCATGTGTCAGATCTTTGTTACTAGTGGCGTAAACTTTTGCGTTTCGTATATCGATGCCGTCAAATTTTGATCCATTGTATTGATGACCATTGATATTCATGTTATAATACCAGCGTTTCATTTGAAAAAACGATTCAACATGTTCTGAACAATGAGTGTTGAGATTGGTCTGATTATTTCGAATGTGATCTTGGTAGAAATAATTAAAACCATTTCCCAGGCATTCTTTATCGGGCCATTCAAAATTCTCTACACCGAAGTGTGCCTCGACAATGTTACGAAAAGCTGGCGGCATTAGTTCCTCTCTGTCGACTTTATCGGCTAAAACACCGTTAAAGCACTCGATGAAAAATGTTTTACCGTTTTGTAGAAAAAATTGTCGGTTCTCATCATCGATGGCTTCTTGAATTTTGTACAACGCCAACAATGATGCCAGTGACGAAATCAGTGTCATTTTGTAGCTTCGATGATCCAAAAACTGAATCACTCTGTCGCGATATTCTTCCCGTATGATTGACTTGACGCCTTGTTTTATGACTACAAGGTTCTTAATGTCGTCTTTCCTTTCGGGTGGACTGTATAAATGAAACGAAAACAAAGAAAAACATACACACTTATTTAAAAAAAACTGGTCACAAAACAATATCGCGAAATTGCATCGAAAATCCAATGAAAAAAAAAACACAGAATAAATATTAAGAAAAACAATGCTTACATATTAAATTGATCCTCTCTTGATCTTGTTCTACTCATGGTTTAATCAATCAATCACAATTTCTGGTGCTTTTCCAAATATTATGGGATAGTTATCACTATTTTCGGTTGCAATCAATTCGCATCAATTTCACAATTCAAATTGTAATTTTTTATGTGTTTTCAAATAGCTTCACAGCGCGAACGGTAACTTTGAACTAAAATGAATGCAGAAATGCACCGATATTTATAGCAAATTATTGCTGTATTGCAAAAAGTCAAGCCTCGAAAACTAAAATGACTGGAATTAAACGATTCTATTGATACATCAATATATGCAAACAAATTTACAATATTTTCATTCAACAACTCAATCACTCCACTTTGATTTGCCACAAAACTCTGCCGAAAATGCATTTTTAAACAGGAACATAACAAATCACAAACGA
>NW_022200440.1:0-2997 GCF_009176525.2 Contarinia nasturtii | reverse complement strand
TCTCTCTCTCTCTCTCTCTCTCTCTCTCTCTCTCTCTCTTCTGGTGATCAGTGTATTGTTGCTGTGCTATTGCAGATGGAACGGTGTCACTGAGACAAAACATTTAAATTGTGTTCGGCATCCAACTGAGTTGAATTACAATTTTTAAAGTTGAACAAAAAAAACAACAATATTTCACAGGGAAAATTGAAAACAATAGAAATGGGTTTATTTTGAGTCATCAAGAAATATATACGTGCGTCACAAAATCGATTCAGTCATTATGAAATACAAACTCAGCAAAATCGAAAGAGTTGTTGAGAGACCTAAAAACACCATATACACAGAAATATATTGAGGGTTGAACTTCCATTTTTTTTTCAATCGTTCAAATTCGTTGCGACGATAAATTTGATTGGATTTTATGCAGTTTAAATGTAAAAAATTCAATTTTTACTGTCCTCTTATGTGATAAGAGAAACTATGGCACACCGAGAGAGATTTTGCACATTTTGTACATGCGGTCGGGTGCCCATAGCTGATGGAAATCCTTTACATGCATTTAACAACGACAACAACAAAAAAATGTTCCCGATAGTCATGCATAAGAATCGTAAATAAGAAAGAAATTGTGAAAATTGGTAGAAAATCAAGCGCAGCGAAATGAAATCATCAAAATAATTCAATTGCGTTATGGCAGTTCATTCCACTCGACGCATATAAAAAAAAATAATCATAATAGACGTTGTTCGTTCGATGTAATCACAAACAATGGGAAATGTATATCAGGATTAAATGTTGTGAACCCTCGACTGGGACACGCTATAGAAAAAAAAATGCAGCAATTTATGATTCATTTGGATTTTTCTTTCTACATTTTCATGTTGTGCGCTATACAGCATTGTGATATCATTCTGGACATCAACGATACGAAAAAAATATGACGAAAGGAACAAAAATGCGAGGTATAGCGACATGGAAAACAAAATCCTGACAAATACGTACTTTTTGAGTAGGTGCCCAGTGGCAGCATTCAGGAACAAATTGATGCCACTGATACGCTTTAAGAATATTATTTCTCTCGGATAAGTGTGTGCGCTGTACGCGCCATTGTGAAAAAGGATCGCTATTTTTTTCCTTCTCTCCAAAAATAACGTTCAATATTGTGAATGTTCAAGGAACGTGTACAAAACTGAATGATTATACCAATTTGAATGCAGATGAAAATCTCCACGCCACCGAATTCAAAAAAAAAAATCAAAACCATCCAAGATATCAACAACATACTCTCTTTCTCTCTGTATGCATGGATGTGTCTCAAAAACTATTCACTCTTGGTACATGTAAACCGAACAAAACGGGCACATGTCCTCATTTTTCTCAATCGAAATGATAAAATCTGTAAAAACTGGTAACAATGGATCTTTTTCCCTCTGGTTCGTTTTCAATAAACCGCATTCGAAATTAAATCGCATTTAGTCTACCTTTTGGACAATGACGGCATCCACAGAGGAACAAAAAACAACTCTGAACAAACATCATCCGTTCAAATAATCATTTCTACGAATGAACAGAACAACAATAATAATAATAAAAAGAAAACGTAAATCGACGAATAATAATAATTTTTCATAATGCACACACGGCAACACACACAACAGGCAACCCACAAAGTCGATCAAATACCAAATGAACCGTGTGTACTGTATGTGTGTGTATGTGCCTTGAGCTGATGTTCGATATTTTTACTACATTTTCTCATGGGATCTATCAACGACAATCCGCACAGTACAGACACGACAGTTATTCTTTTTTGTACTCGCCACATTTTATTATATAAAAAAATACAATAAAATGAAATCACAGCGGAATAGGATTGCATTAGATTTTAGTTGAGTATGGTGTAGAAAAAAACTAATGCACTAATGACGTCGAATGGCATGAACGAGGCCCATAATAAATGACAATGATAAAACTGAATAAACCAAAAGGAAACGGAACTGTTTGAAGAGATTTCGTACGCTCTCTCGTCTGCTATTTATTGCTTTGATTTGCTGGAATTCGCATTGAGGAATGGGTGCAGCCGTGTCTGTATATGTATCATGTGATTTCTTTGATACTGGGCAAGGCAAAATGAAATGTGCACGCTCATTATTATCAATTTCAAAGTGTTTTAGCCTAATCAGATGAATAATTGAATAACAGTTTTGTTCTTGTTACGATTTTGATCTTTTCACTTGGATAATTTGTGGCGAAAAATATGCGAAACCTTTTTTTTCGATTTTCGGTGCATATTTAACTTCTATGGAATCAAGTTGAGGTAAAATGAGCATTTTTAACGTTGCCTTTTGCAAAAAAGACATACACACGAAAGATATGCGCAACAATTCTAAATTAAATCACACATTCAATGTTTACGCCACAAAATTATCGCCCATAACATAATCATTAATCTACAATGAACAAAAGGAGAAAAAGAAGAAGAAGAAATGAGCACCACTCGCTGAACATGAGAATGAGAAGAATGAACGAAAGAAAAAATGGGTGAATAAAACATCGAAATTACGCAATTAATCTTTGCTCTGTTGTTCTCTTGTTATGTGTGTGTATGTGCAGTGCCATTACATTTCAAACCACAAAATCTCGACCCAAAAAAAAGTGGCGGCTGTGTGGGAATTCGATTATTGCACTTACACGACAACTCGAAACGATTTTTTTGTTCAACCCAAGCCACACACTAATAGAACAAAAATTAAATGCAAAACACCGAACGATATTGTAATTGTGTTGCCGTGTTCTTCTCACTTCTACACTCAAAGTGTCTGTTGTTATTCTCAGTGATTCAATTAAAATATGTATATTTACATTCATTTTCAAGTAAATCTATCTACATGGCATATTCTAGGGGGAAAGAACAAGCCAAAAAGCTAAAAAAATACGATTCAATACACAAAATAAATGTCAATACGTGTAAATACGTGTAAATACTTGTCAATACTGGAAATGAATGTAAATACC
>NW_022200439.1:0-3083 GCF_009176525.2 Contarinia nasturtii | reverse complement strand
TAATATGTCCATAAAAAATACTAAGCCGCTGCAAGTATATACAATTTAAAATAAATGGGAAAACGGTTTAGTATTTTTACAAAGAGTGTATGTTTCCATATTTTTTTGCGGCGAAAGAGGCGACGCAATAATAACATTTTGTACATATTTGAGCGAACGCGTCACTGAAAATTTATATCAGACCATTTTTAGATTTACAGTATTGCGTCACACTGGGAACTTCGAAAGAAGTGTTTTTTACTTATATAAATAAACTGCGAAAGAAATGCGTAAGATGATAGTTAAACGTTGAAATACAGATTCAAGTTTCATCGAAAATCTCAAATTTAAGTCTTATCCGATTTTTCGGTTTTTCGGTTAATTTAAACCCAGAAATCATTCCGCTGTGATTTAAACCGATTTCTGGGTTCAAAATATCCGAGTTTTTTTTCTGTGAGTGCATAATAGGGGTACCTCCCGAACGAAATGTTGGATTTTTCGCTCAAAAACGAAAATTTTGTATGGAAGGTACCACTCAATTGTGTTGAACATAGGTGATGACGAGGGTTCCTAGGTGTCATGGTGTTGAAATTTCTTCAAACTTTCAGAATGTTAGCTTTTTGTGAAAAAAATGACCTCTGTAAATTTTCACATGATAACGATATCATATATTCACATATTTAGTAGCTTTTGTATAAAAAGTGTGTCAAAAATTATTTGTATCGCAAAACTAATGTCAGATTTAGTTTTCTCTTGAATTCAAATTTAAGTAAAAGATATGTAATAAATGCATGTTGTGGTCCACAACTTGTGGATTACAGTGCGGAAAAGTTCATCTTATGGATATAAGACATTTTATTTTTTCCTAACTATGTATTTTATTGAAGAAAAATTTATAATAATCTTCACACGTCATCGAAAAGATGTATGACATTTAGGCCGAATTTGATTTGATATCGTGGTATAAAAACCTAGATGAAAACCAAAGAGAAAGTAGTGTATTCAGTTGATAAAGTGCTTTCGGACGAAAAAAAAATTATGCGAATGTTTACGAATTTGGTAAATTCGTCAGTGGTGATGGTTTTGTGTACTTTTTTGGTGTCAGGTAGGCGTGATTTAGGGGTACATTTGGTTTACCCGGTATAAATACTGGAATTCAAACACAATTCTGTGGCTTTTCAGCCGAAAACTAATGAAGTTAATGCCAACATCCCGCATGAATCAAATCAATAAATATTGGTAAAAATGTCGAAAATAAAGAAGATCCGAGTTAGATCCAAACCCATTGCAAGAAAACGATGATCATCAAATATCTGCTGACAAACCACCAAAATCAATGACTGAAAAATATTCCGTTCCAACTGTAAATATGATGCGTAAAAAAATGGAGAAAAATGAACCAAGAAAAATGAAACAAAAAATATGGCTACCGAAAAAAATGAATATAACTCGAAAAAATGTGTACTATGCTTTATTTTCGAGTTTTATCCAATGCAAACTTGAAAAGAGTGTTTTTGGCACCAAACGGCGTTGAATTTCAAAATTGGACGTCTGATTGAGTAACAAACGATATATAAATGTCGATATGCTATTTTCTATGTTTGAGTACATTTCTATTTTGGAAAATAGTGAAACGTTCGATTTTTGGAATTTTTAATGAAAATTCGGACTAGACTAAACGAAATGTGCTAAAACTTTGCCATGCTTAATTTATGAGTTGTCTCAATGAGTGATTTGGTGTAGAAATTTCGATTCATGAATGTTTACCATTAAGAAGAAGGAATTGAAAATGCTAATTTTGTATTTAAAAGTATTAAAAATAGCAAAATCAGACAATTTTTTCAATTATATTGTAAATTTAATTTCATTTGTTTAAGTTTTTTCTCTGAATGATGATCATTTTGGATTCTTTATTGAATAATATCGTCGTTTTTATAAATAATGGCCGACTTGATATACAATAGAATCAAAAATCGTACCCCTAAAAATCCAAATTCTTTGTGATTTTTTCATGGAAAAAGTGTCGAAAATTATTTGTATTGCAAAATTAATGCCAGATTCGGTTTTCTCGTGCCAAAAAACCCCCCGAAGACAATTTTTCATTGAATTTTTAAAGTGCTCAAAAAAAAGAATGCACGCTCTTCAAATATCAATTTTTTCGAATTCGTTGTTATAGTCATGTTTCTATGACCTTCCTACAGATGTTATAGGGGTACGATTATTGATTCTTGAAAAAATGCCAAAATCGAACCACTCTAATATACAAGCTACTTAAAACAAGTTTTTTTACTGCTTTGCCATATAATACTACCATTTTTTGTTACGAAAATGGCATAGAAATGCATTCAAAATATTTATGTCAGACTTTTAACAGTATTATTAAAATAAGTAGACTCCATAGAATTGAATAATTATTTGTGCAGGTATTTTTTCAGCCCAACCAATTCCACGTACCCACCTCCAATCTAAATAATCATGTATTCAATTTTTATTTAAACAATGAGTTATTTTGATAAAACTCCAATTTGTTTTCTGTCTGTCTCCGTGTCTGAATGATAGGTAAAAACAACTTGGAATGTTTGCAAAATCTTCTGTTGACGCACACATTTGAAAAAAATATTTGTCCAAATAAAATCTCAAGTGAGTATCATGTGAAAACAATGAAGATTTGCAACATGACGTAAATGCATTGGATTTCTTTATGTTTGTTTAATCCAATTGGCATTGATTAAATTCTAAATCTAAATAAATGACAACTCAATATTCATCGATAAAATTTGAATTAGCGACAAATGTTTTCACCAAATGTTCGAATTCATTTGTGCTTGCCCTTCAGACAGAGAGACAAACAGAAAACTTATCAAAATAACCTATTGCAAAAAAATGAATTGAATAATTGACAAAATATTTGTGCAGTTGCAAATAAGATTCGATTTTGCAATCAATTTTTATTGTATTGGGGTTTGGGGACACGTGGAATTGCTTCGACTCCAAAGATATGTGCAAATAATCTGCACAAATGATTATTCAATTGGCCACTCAAGTACACTCAAGTCATTTCATGCTATATTTAAATTTATGAGCTTATAAATCGTCTTCATTTT
>NW_022200438.1:0-10881 GCF_009176525.2 Contarinia nasturtii | reverse complement strand
CAAAATTGCCATTATCATATCAAGCAAATAAAGTCGATTTCATGATTAAATTAAAACTGGTTTATGATTTATTTCAAGTTAAATATCTATCAGACGAAAAAAAACACCCTTTACATACAATGAGCAACTTTCTTTAATTTGTATAATTTTCATTAGCTTCAGAACAATTTTTTTTCGATTTTTCGGCCTAATAAGTGATGGCCTTAGAAGAAAACAATAACATACAGAAAATTCGCCAAAAATTCAAATTGAGAAATAATAATAATACAAATTTTATGCGAGCAAAAACCAAATATATAAAAAGACAGAACAAAAGCCTACTTATTTGGTTTTTGTTCTTTGAATTTGCACACTATGGTTTTGCATACATTTCTCACTTGTTTTGCTTTTGTACAATGCATACCCATATTAGCTATTTAAATGATTTGGTATGGATTCAACTAACTTATATGTAACGTAAATACGCAACGGCTACATACGCAAAAATCCAAAGACATGAAAAAACTTTTCAACTTTTTGCTAGAAATTTAATCAAATTAATCCAGATCTCTTCTTTTTTTCATTTCTTTATAAATCTATACAAAATACCGATAGGAGAGTATGTTTTTTCATGGTAAAGAAGAGCACGTATTTCGAAGAATTTAGTTTGTCGTGAAAGAAAGTAAGTTTTACACCTATTTCAATTAAATTTTAGAATATTAAAGTAAGTGATTTGCCTACAATGGTTGAAAAATGAGAGTATCTCTTTTTGCGAAGTGGATATAGCTTAAAACTTAAACTCTCTTAACTCAAACTAAATATCTCAAAATACATACTCTCCTTTATATTTTTTTTAATGTGATGTGACCTACTCATATTTTGCTTTTAACACAAACAGCTAAATACACTATTTTCAATACTATTAATCTATAAATCAATAGAAATTGTGTATTTTCATCTGTATAGCAAAGGTATTTTAGTCATTACTACCGTAAAAAGCTTACCAGTAAAGTACCTAAAGTGTCACAAAAAGTTTTTAATTTCCTTAGTACAGATCGATGTAATGTGCCGAAAAAATAAGTTTGTGAAAATAGGGGTTGCCCATACAAACCCGGTATTATGACTGACATTTTTAGCCCGAATTCTATGACAACGCCATCTCTTGTTTCCCATCTGTATAAAGTATATATGACATTAACAAGCGGTTCTATCAGTTCAATGTTTGACCGAATAATAGCTGTCATTTTCTTGTTTACATTTTGCAAATTTGAAATTTGTCGTACCTGTTTTGTGTAATATGCTCTTTTATAAGAAGAATTAAAATGAATATTTGCATATACATCCAAAATGTATATTTCTGTGCATTTCATCACAAATATTTAAAATATTTGTATATTTCTAAATAAATATTGTAGTAAATAGAAGTGAAATTTTCAGCAAAGAAACAGCTATATACATGTAACCAAAGATGGCGTTCGCGATTAAGATTCCACTGAAGTTTTCACATAAATATGCCAACGCAATCCCCGGTTAGCCCATACCATGAGGGGAGCACCCCACTATGTTAAAATTTGGTGGGATCAAAAAATAATAAACTACAAAAGTGTTCAGAATGACGGGAGAAATTTTCTAGGACCCCTGCCCTCCAAGTCCCAACACTCCCAGAGGGGCGGTGGTCATAACTCCTTCACCCATGACTTTTTTCACTCGAAACTTCGAAATTCGGAATCAGCATGCCAAAATACCCTAGAAATGATATTCGTCTTGAGCCCATTCAACCCAAGTCTCCCAACAATTCAGAGCAAAGTCGATTTTTATCTTTTTGGGTGCGGAATTTCGCACTCAAATGTATGGCCAACTATAACTAATTTTATCCGCACATTTCATTTAGACCATTGCCCATCCCCTTCCATTACCCCCAAGGTGGGTCCCCCTACAAAATTCACGAAAATTTCGAAAAATACCCTGAAATTGGATCCATACCCCATTTAACCTCAAAATTAATTACATATTCGGATTCCTCGTAAAAAATTACCCATAGATTCCATAGATTGTCATTCTCTCTTGACCAACAATTTACTCCTTCTAGCTTGTACCTTCAATTCGGGTCGAAAAGTGAGAACATCCCATTTCATTGTGATTTCACAGTGAGGTATTCACCCCTTATGACTCAAATGGGCATACGTGTTTCTTCCCATGAAGGTTACGCATATCAATGTAGTTTCCATTGGTATATAGTTTTGGCTGCCCTGAGGGCGGGGGTCAGAATAATATAAAAATAATGCGAAATTTTGCAACTTAAAAGTGAAAAATCGACTTTGTATCATTTTACCCTAATGGGGGGCTCTGAATTGTTGGGAGACTTGGGTTGAATGGGCTCGAGACGAATATCATTTCTAGAGTATTTTGGCATGCTGATCCCGAATTTCGAGGTTTCGAGTGAAAAAAGTTATGGGTGAAGGAGTTATGACCCAGGGGGTTGGGGGGACTTAGAGGGCAGGGGTCCTAGAAAATTTCTCTCGTCATTCTGAACAATGAATCCGATGAATTTTTGACATGGTAGGGTACCCCCTAGTTCGGTTGGGCCCCCCTTATTTTCACAAACTTATTTTTTCGGCACAATACGTCGATCTAAGGAAATTAAAAACTTTTTTTGACACTTTGGGTACATTACTGGTTAGTATTTTTTCCCATACTTAAGTTAGTTCCAAAAATCTTTGCGACCGAAAAAAAATGAATTTTGTTTCATCAATTGCGAAACCATCGACAAAATAGAAGTCATGAGCTTTTGTAATTGGATGAGGTTTTTCCACATTGTTGATTTATGATGAAAATCGAAATCATTGTTATGTCCTGTGGATTTGATATATTATTAATATCGTAAATTTGGCATAAGCATAAGAACAAAAAAAAAAAAAACACAAACGAAAATCATTTATTCTGTAATATGAAAATTAAGGATGGAATTGGAGGTTCATATCGATTAGCCAGCTTAGATCGATTGGCAACGAGACAACGTATTCTTGAACAAAACGGGGGCTACGGTGCAATCAGTACCAATTCAACCGCTGTGACCGTAAATGCAGATCAGAAAAATGGTTTGCATAAAGTTGATGGCGTTACAAATGGCAGTAGCAGCATCACGCATTCGGTAAGACAATTTCATGTCCAAACACAAACATACACATGCATCAACTAAACCAAAACACAGTGAGAAGCGAAAAATACCATAACAATTGTATCGCAATACAAATTCATTTGAAAAGAAAAAAAAAACAAAAAAAAAACGAAAAACAAGCAAAAAATGACAAATTTATTACCGATATCTCACCATTTTGACCACATTCTTACCGTATGTTTGTGCTTTGTGTGTTGCTCATTTGACTCCGTAGACATTTTCATGCATTCCATTTGCTCTAAAGTTGTTTCGGCTGTTTTTATGTGCGAAATGACAACAACGGTTTTAAGTTGTTAAAATGTTCTGATATTTGGTAAACAGTGGTTTGTTTGGTTATTGTAAACAGCATTGCTCGCTGACAGTGTTTCGAATTTTTCAATGCCAATTCATTCAATTATACTTACCATTAAATAATGCAAATTGAAATTTTCAATTTATTTTTTTCAATTCATTGAATTGAATTTTCAATTACCATTTACATTCAAATTGCGAAATGAATTGAAATTCATTTCAATTGCGTGAAGTTGCAGAGATTGATGCTTTATATCTATAGATATGTTATAACGTCAAAAGTGGGGTTAATATTTGAATGCTCACATTCAACAACAACGGTTGCTGTGTCAATAAGTTTAAAAGAAACTCGCGGCAATGAAAACAATTTCAATTTTAATTTTTTTAATTTGTTTATCAATATTTAATTTTAAAAATATATACATTTTAATTGACATTCAAAATGCTATTATAAATGAATTGACGCCAAAAAAATTAAAAACAATCGAAAATAGTAATATGGGAGCCAACTAGAATCTCTGCAACTTCACGCAATTGAAATGAATGTCAATTCATTTCCCAATTTGAATGTGAATGGTAATTGAAAATTCAATTCAATGAATTGAAAAAAATAAATTGAACATTTCAATTTACATTAACTAATGTTAATTGATTTTCAAATAAATGAATTGTAAAAAGTACTCATTATTTCAAACACTGCTCGCTGATATTTTCCGATGTGTTTGATTTCTTTGAAGTTAATTTTTGAGAATAATTGACTATTCTGCATTAAACATTGACTACATTCGATTTAGGATTTTGATTTATATTGAATTGCATTTGTGCATTTGCACAATTCTATTGGTGAGATCTAAGAGAACGCAAGTGTATTCGACTTTGTCGCAATAAGGGAATGTAAGTATGTATTGGGTGTATCGATTAATTTCCGGAATCTGACAACAGATGTCACAACTTGCTTGTGCGTTGTAGTAGATCAATACGTCATTTGAAAGGCCTATCCAAATACTGTCAAAATCAGTCAAAAGTGTTTCATTTATATGTGCGAATCATATTTTTTTTCAACGATGGAAAATTTCGAAAATTGGAGAAAGAGACAGCATTTACGGGAAGTTTTGTTAAGCTATTTTTTTGCAAAGAAAACTGCAGCTGAAAGTCATGGTTTACTTGTGAAATTGTATGGCAAACATGCTCTCGCAAAAACCCAATGTTACTTGTGGTTTCAACGATTTGAAAACGGTGATTTTGATGTTGAAGACAAAGATCGCCTGGTCAGCCAAAAAAATTTGATGAAAACTCAGCCCGAACACAAAAAGATCTTGCATTAGAGTTAAATGTCACTCAATCAACCATTTGTGAACGTTTGCGTGCAATGGGAAATATTTGAAAGCTAGGGAAATGGGTGCCACATCAACTCAATGAAAATCAATTGAAAGCACAGCATTCAGAGAACATCTCAAAGAACACAAAAAACATAGCTTTTTGAATCGTATCGTCACTGGCGATGAAAAGTGGGTCTATTACGATAACCCAAAACGTAAAGGAGCGTATGTTGATCCAGGCCAACCAGGACCTTCACAGCCAAAACGAGATATTCATTGCCAGAAGGTTATGTTGTGCATCTGCTGATGTCTGAAAACTAAACTCGGATTCTGGAATCAAATTCTTTAAATCCTAAGATACATTCATCTCTGAAATTAAGATTTAAAAATGTCAAAGCAACATCACTATTAATTTAAAAAAAGTAATTAATATCACATTTTTTTCGTATATTTACAAGTTAAAAAATCCTGTCATTTAGTTCGGTAAGCTAATGATTATCTTGATTCCAGAATCTCGGCTTGTTTTTGTGCAGAGCAATTGTGTCGAATTTGGTTGAAAATTTCGGTGGAAAATAATTCTTCACATTTATATAAATTGTCAAAATGACATTTCCGAAATGTTTTATTAACATCACAATGGTTTTTTAGTTTATACAAATGCTACAAATAATGTAAAATTTCAAAACACACTTGTACGTAGCTGTCAAAATAAGCTACAAGAAACACATTTTTATTGCAGCTCTGCTGTTACTACAATAATTTGCGGAAAAACTTTTTCTGTGAGTGGTGGGATCAGAAAGGAATCGTGTATCATGAGCTGCTAAAACCAGGTGAAACGGTTACAGCCCAATGCTACCGCATGCAATTAATCAAAATGGAGCATGCATTGAAGATTAAACGGCCACGGATAGCGTCTAAACAAGACAAAGTTGTGTTTCACGATGATAATGCCAGGCCACATCGAGCAGACATCGTTAAAAAAAAAGTACAAGACTTCGGTTGGGATCGGCTTGATCAACCCGCGTACTCTCCAGACCTTGCTCCTTCTGATTATCACTTGTTTCGATCGATGTTTTGTTCGAGATATCGTTTCGAAATGCTGAAGGAGTGCAAAAATGGATCGATGAATGGATATCGTCAAAAGATGAGGAATTCTTTCGACGCGGAATCGACAAGCTCCCGAAAAGATGGGCGGAAGTCATAGCTAACGATGGGCAATACATTGGTTGTACGGTTTTTTTTAATAAATGTATCTTTTCACCAAAAAAATTCCGGAAATTAATCGATACACCCAATATTTCGGCTGCATTAGTTGTTGAAAAAGGAATGCATGTTTTGCGCCAAATAAGAGATGCATGTTTCAGTGTTTTCGTTTGGATAAAAGAACGTAAGTGTATTTGTTCTGGAAGAGGGCTTTAGTGGATCCTCAGGATCGTTCAGAACCGCTCATAGTCCTGGAAGTGGACCCTCAGGATGGGCCAGGGCATTGTCAAACCATGGTCTGGTCGATCCAGAGGATCCACCAAAACCCTTTTCCAGAACTGGGAGCGGTTCTGATGATCCGGTGGATCCACCAAAACCCACTTCCAGAAAAAATCGTTATAGCATGCATCCTTTTTTTAACAACTGATTCAGAATCACTTACTACGTATCTTTTTGCAAAATTTATTTAGTGCGAAACATGCATTCTTTTATCAACAACTGATTCAGCCGAAAAACATACTTTCCTTTTACAAATTTTTTTTTGGTGTAAAACATACTTCCCTTTCAGAAAGACAGAATTGGCAAAACTTATACATTCCTTTTCCAAAATTTCCAATACATACGTTCTTTTAGATCTCACCCATAGAATTCAAATGAAATAAAAAAAATCTTTTTCAAAAGTGTGTACAACATGAATTAGAAAGAATCATCAGATTTTTATTTCTCTGTTTTTTCAACAAATTGCATGCATGTTCTTTGTTGTTTTGTTTTAATAAACAAATTTAAATGAGCGAAATAATTCAGTTGTTAATGATTGTGGGGCACTACCAGTAGTTGTTGAGTGTGTATGTGTAAACTGTAATTATCGAGCACCATGTAAATCATTTATATAGTGGCAAATGGCTCTATAAAGTTTAAGAACCGAAAACAAAACAAAAATCAATCGTGAGAAGTGTCTTGACTTTGGCTGTTTGATGTTTGCATGTAAAGAATTGGGTGAAGCCCACTATTCAATTTTAAATTATTCACACAACAATGCGGTATTTAGTGGTGGCAATTTTAGTGGCCAATAACTATACAATGTGTGAATTAACGATTAAGTAAAGCAATGAGCAAAGATATTGACATTGAATAGCTAAAATGAATCATAACGGTTGCATATCAATGAGATAATTCTCATATACAATCAACTGTCAAAATGCATCGCGAAAATGAAAAGAAAAGATTTTTATTCTAGATCATTCATTTAATGTATTTTGTGTTTTGTTTTTCTGACTTTGTTTCCTATTTTTCCTGTGTTTTCTTAGTTTATTTTTAAACAATTTATATTCAAGAAAACAACATTGATGAATGTCCAAGAATGAAAACGAGACTTCTACTCATAATATAGCAAAGTTTAATCACTGTAGCAAACAATGAATGTATTTTGACCATAGCTTAGAGTTTTGCGTCGACGGTTTTTATTGTACAGCAATATATGAGTAAGGCAAGGAAAATAATGTTAATTGTAAACTTAATGACTTACATAGAGCAATATAAGAGTGATCGACGGTGCCAAATTAAAATATAAAAACGATTTAGATGACGAAGAAAACAACATTAATACAGACTCATTGTATTACTGCGGTAATACAGACTCATTATTGTATATAAGAATCAAATAAAAAATCTCTATTGAGATCTGAATGAGTGACGAAACCAACATTTGCATCACAACATTCAATCATTCTTCAACAATCCTTCCTTTTTACTGTCAGTACATACTGACGCAATGAAGCATCGTTTCGATTGTAAAATTGCATAATAAGTATATCGATTGGACTGGAAATTAGGGGTACCTCCCGTACGGATGATTTGAAATTCCCCTGTTTCCGAGAGCTTCGTATAAGGTTGCGATTTAGCAACCAAATAACGCCCGTTAAATAATATGCGAATGCCAATCGTGATTTATATTACACTGAATCTAATATTTTTGGTAGACAAAATTTTGCATGACACACTCCACTCACACGCCATTCGTATATGAATCCTATGTTAGTAGAGAGTTTCTCTGCTTACTTTGCTTGTTATTTTGTCTATCAAAAAAATTAGATTCACTGTAGATAAGGAATGCAATTTTTTTCATTCTGATTGGACCATATGATACAGAAAATTGTGCAGTATTTGTAAATGATTTTATTTTCATTTTTCGCGATATATGGAGGGAGACTTGTATGAAAAACACGGAAGACGTAAAAATTTGTTAACACCACAACCTTCCCCCATAAACGTTATTTAAAATTTGACTTTACAGGTTGTCGCGAGGAATAGAAACCATCAGATTTTGAGCAACTTTGGTTGAAATATATAATAATAATAATAACTGCACCGAACAGCGTTCCTTCGCCTTGGTGGTTTATTCAAAATAATTTTAAATAAATAATTTAATAACAATTTAATTCTTACATTAAGCAGTTTTGAAAGAGATAAACAATAATTATTTATATTACAAATTATTTCATTTATGTTTTAAATTCATCGATTTTGTTTTAAATATTTTTCAATTCTCAGTTTTACTGTAGAAAAATTGACTCCTAAATCAATTAAATTAGTATCACTGTTTGGATTTTTTTTTGTATAATAATCATTGAATGTTGCTAACATATAATTAATTGTTTCAAACTTTGTGTAATCACTCTTTCTAATTGGTATATCAAATAGCGGTGTGGCTCTGGTATTATGCGCCGAATCGTAATATTTCAAACTATTTGATATATGAGTTGACTTCATATCTCCATGGATAATTTTGAAGATGAAAGACACTTGCGCCACCTTGCGTCTCTCCTCAAGCGTAATCATTTGCAAAAACAGCAGTCTATGCTCATATTTCGGAAGTCTATAGCTGTCCCAGTTCATTCTCCTTAGCGCATAAAGTAAAAATTGCTTTTGTATTGACTCTATTCTTTTGCACATATTGTCGTAGTGTGGATTCCATATTTCGGAACCGTATTCGATAATTGGTAATACAAATGTAAAAGAAAGGCGTTTAATTGTCCATTTGTCGACAAAATCCCTGCTGTAGAACTTTAACCAAGCGAGTCTTGATTTGGCTTTAGCAGTGACATGCTCAATGTGTGATTTGAAAGTCATTTGCACATCAAGCAACACTCCCAAGTCCCTCATTATAAAGACTCTTTCAATTTGAACGCCGCCTATGTTGTATTTGTATTCATATTGCAGAGATCCCCGATGATATGATATGATCTTGGTTTTGTTGACATTTAATTTTGTCATAGTCATTTTGAAGATTAATGCAGTCATCTGTTGAGGTGATACATTTTGAAATCTTTGTATCATCAGCGAATGAAAGTAGGCTTGAATCAGTCACGACGAAAGGTAGATCAATAACAAACATGATGAATAAAGTGGCACCAATGGGATATCCTTGACCCGTCCCAGAGGTAACTTCAATTGGGTCTGATTTGATATCTGCTATCTTTACAATTTGTCTGCGACCAGACAAGTAAGATTCGATCCATTTTAACAGCTGCTCATTCAATCCCATAATGTCCAGTTTTTGAATAAGTAAATTTAAGTTTACCGAGTCAAATGCCTTGGCTATGTCCAAATAGATGGCGTCTGTTTGATATCTCCTTCCCATGTTAATAATCGTTTTTGAAGTAAATTCTACTAAATTTGTTATCGTTGACCTGTTCTTGATGAATCCATGTTGACTTTCGTGGACGATGTTCTTCAAATATAGATTGAGATGGTCTGTGACGATCGAATGATAAAAATAGTAATAGTAATAGTGAAATAGTAATGATAAAAATTCAATAACGTAACGATGATAAAAGTCATCACTTATTTTGTTTCGAGAAAACATGAGATACGACGCACATTTTTTGCTATACAGAATACACATAGAATTAGTTTTTTCAAACGTTTTTTCGAGGCATCATATAAATTGTGTTTTTGTGAAATGTTTCTAAACTTATGTTACCAAATTATTGTTTCATTTAATGATATCAATCGATAGGGGACTGAAAAATACATTTTTTGTCATATCTTTATTGTCATGTCTTCATTTATTTGTGTTCAAAAAGCTTCAATTGAACATTTCAAGCGATTTATTTGATATTTATGATTCATATTCATTGTGAAATCACCCCACAAAAATCAATGTTTTTGAGCGTTTGAAAAAAAAATAATGAAAAAATTAAAAAGTATTGGGAGATTTTTTGAAAAGTGCAAAGTTTCATTCCCATAAATAATTCACATTTTTTGTATATTTTGTATACAGTAAAAAATATGTAATAAATGATTGTTGTGGATCACAGTGCGGAAAATTTTATCTTGCGATGTAAGACATTTTATTTTGAGTTGAAAGATTCATTTTTAAAGGATTAAATATTCAAAAAGATATCAAAAAATCTGATAGAAATTTCCCGGAAATATGTTTCCGGGAACATAAAACCCTTACGTATTAATTCGCACATATACAATGTATCTCAAATACGTGACTAACTAACAGGGAGTGCCAAAATTGGAATAATTTTTTGAGGGATTGTCCAGGGTGAAAAGACAAGAATTTTTATCGGAGCAGAATTTTTGAGTATTTTCCAGGGAGTGGGGACGGGTAAATTTTCTTTTTTTTTGTTTCTATCGTGTAAAACGATTTTTTGGCTTCTATCCTGTTCTTTTAGTCCTAGTTTTGATTTAGCACGACCTGGGCCGGCTTCTTTGGCCGCGAAACCGTTTCAAATTCAAAAACGATTGGATAACAGAGCGGCTAAATATTTAGTTGCAAATAAAAATTAAATGTGTTGAAAATTATTAATCGTGCGGTAGAGTTTCAATATGTTGCGAGTAGAAGTCTCTCTTCAACAAGCGGAACAGAACATAACCAAACTTCAAAAAGCAAAGAAAAAA